>NC_136484.1:63292950-63295450 GCF_053919585.1 Euprymna scolopes | reverse complement strand
TTTTGTAAAAACTGCTGCTAGCGTGTCAAAAGTTTTAAATTGGTACTTGAGGGTTATCGGATTTTTATCGGTTTGCCAAATATTTCGTCACTGTGCATGCATGAATCGTTCACATGGCAGTGGTCTTACGTTAAGAATAAGTAGGTTTTAAAACACTTTTTAAAGAATGTACAAGCTGACCTAATGGTTATTGTACTTGACTCATTGTTGTTAGTTGTTGGTTTCGTTCTCAGTTCAGGTAATTTTGTTTTTTACTTACAATTAATAATTGTTTAGAAAAAAAACATAATGCTCGCACACACATGTGTCAGTTACTTTTTGTATTTAACTTCACTTCTTTAAAAGGAATTTAACATTACGTTTAATTACGGGCAACTCTGGTATATCCGATAGTATATACATATAAAACAAACGTAAATATGCAGAAATAATGAATAACTATTTCTTACCAGGAGACTATACATAGTAATACTGAACTAGAAGCAAAAATAACCTGCTAAATAGGAGACTTTTCCGTCACAGCAGGTCACAATGTGGCGATGAAGGAGATAGAAAGCCCAGGAATATTATGCTCAAATACAAAAACCAAGTGTTTATTCAATATTTATTCAGTTCTGAATCTCTCATCAATGCTATTCTTTAGAAAATCAAAGTTCGTTTCCAGAAAGAATTTTTGTTTTATGAGGCAGCAAAAAAACAAAAAACAAAACAAAACAAAAACAAAAACAAACAAAAAAAAAAACAATCACAAACCAATCAATTTACATTGAAATCAGTTACCAGCTTATTTAATTTTCACCCAAACAAGACACAGTGGCACTTTGAAGTAGGGTGCTACTATCTGGGGCTGTAGTTGCAGGTATACTATGTACGTAGAGGAGCAGCAAAATTCACATTGCACTTGCACTTCTACAGTACAGCTGGGAAAACATGAGCCCGGAAGGGAGTTCCAGAGTGTAGCAGTTCTGGGGAATAAAGTATTAGAGTAGAAGGCTTTCTTACATCTAGGGATATCTACTGTGTAATGTTACAGGAAAAAGGGCTGTCCCGTTCCATGTAAATAAGAAATTAGATAAGTGAAAATGAGATTAGGATAAGCCGAGATTCGAACCTTGTAAGCAAGGTTAAGAAATAGAAGGTTAGAAATCGGAATGTTAAAAAGGTATATTGTTAAATTCTATTATAAATAGTTAGATATTGTTTATATTGTAAAAAGAATTGATTGTTCATTCTTTTATAAAAATGAATATTAAAAATGTCAGCTAAAAAGAATGAACAAACAAATTAAAAATACATTGTTAAAAAATAGGTTAGGTTAAAAAATAGGTTAGGTTAAAAATAGGTTAGGAGAGGATTCTTTGTTTGCAAAAGTGTGTTTGAAAAAAAACGTGTGCATAGCCACGTGAATTGGTCACGTTTGGGAAACACACTTCTGACGTCATAGACAAAGGACGATTCTCCATATAGTTCTATGGGTTCGAATTTCAGAGTGGTCAGTCTGCTAGTCAGTCAGAGAGAGAGTTGAGTCATTGAGTTGGAAGTCAGTGGTCAGCTGACATTTGGAAGCGAAAGGAAGAACAGTAAACTATGTAGATCCCGAATTTGAATTCCTGACGTCATCAGCTTTCGACCGGTCCAATGAATAAAGTATCATCTTTGTGATTTTGTAACTGTTTGTCTTCGTGTCGTCATTCCACCAACTGAAAGGTAAATTGGTTTTGTCATCTTTCTACACCCAGAAGGTAATGTGTTAAACATCTTATTATGAACATTGCGTAAGTCTCCCAAGAATATGTATCCACCCCTCCTCTCTATATATGTTACAAGAAATATAAGAACTGATATATAAATATTTCTCTCCCTATCATCACTATCGTAATATGTATAAATCATCATCATCTCATCATCATCGTTATATCCGTTATATGTATTGACCCAATATGAACTCAGCGTCATCCTTAAAAATATCCCCAGCTATACAACAGTAGGGGTGGTACTTGGCTGCTTGTCGAGTTTGTCGGGGGTATTTACGTTGAAGAGATACAAGGGTTTGTAGTTTGTCACAGCATCCATCATTAAAATACTTGTAAAACAGGCAGACGGATGCAACCTTTCGTCGATGGGACAGTGGTTGAAGCTTGGGTGACAGTTCAGGACCTATCAGGTTGGCGACTCTCTTTTGAACCCGTTCAGGTGCAAGAGATTAGTTGCAGGTGCACCAGCCCAAATGTGACAACAATACTATATACATGGCTGAATAGTGGCCTTGTAGAGGTACAGGATACTTTCTAGTGTAAGTAACTTTCTAGCACGGTAGAGAGAGCCCACCTTCCTCACAACGGCCGTGACAATGCTCTAAGCATAGGTATTTTGTTTATTCTGGCTTAATGATATTTATCTATGTACATTTTGGAAATCATCTGCGTTATTTAGATTCTTTTCGGGATTTTATGTACATTATGATCAATATAAACTAGCAGATAGCCTAAGACACTATAAA
>NC_136484.1:63227950-63287950 GCF_053919585.1 Euprymna scolopes | reverse complement strand
ATCTTTAGTAGATTATTTTTTTAACCTTTTAAAAGCTAAAACGAATTAATTTTAAAAGTTTACATTTTTTTAATGAAAATACAACACTCAACACATTTTTTAAAATAATTTTTAATATAAATTATGAAGGAACAGATGTCAATTCACATGCCCATTTTTTTTTCTTGATTTTACAAAGAATCTATAATTAAAAAATCTTACAGTCTCGTCTCACCATGACTTTTTTAAATTATAAAATAAAATATCTAATTTGAAACCGTAAACAGACAGCCATGCTTTTTATTTTGTTTTGAAAATTTTGGGAGAAGGAAAAACTTTAATGATTTTTAACTGACAAAAAGCGACTATAAAGGGAGGTAATTCGTTTCTTTTAATTAATGTTTGCGAGGATAATGATGATTTTTTTTTGTGACACCGGACGTCGGACAAGTAAATTAATATTTAGACTAGCAGAATTCGTGGAAATTCCACGGTAGTTGAAAATAAAAAAAAACACACACATCAGTAAGAAACTTTTTATCACGAAATCAAACAATTACAGTGAGGATGAACCATGTACCATTAAAGACTTAACTAAATAACAAAGCTCTGGATCTTCAGGTCCTGGTATCTCTGCTAACACAATTGCATCAATTCGTTGAACTGTTCTGATCTTATTTTGATCAGGTAACATTATGATCATTTAACAGTGGGCTTTCTCTTGAAAGTCAATAACATAAATATTTGCAAATAGAATTTCCAATACATGCCTGCCTTTAATGTCTTTCAAAAGTTCAGCTAGATGTGCTCGATACACACGTGATACTATCTCAGCTCGATTTTTTGTAGGTTCTGATGGCCCCAAGTTGTTAAATATTTCAGGACATCTTGGATTACACGTGTATGTAAGGAATAGTCCCGAAACAGTTGAAAAGTAGATAAAAATCTGATGACACCCTCAAGTACCAATTGTTCAATTTTATCTCCTTAGCAGACCCTTTTCTCGAATGAAAACTGATTTCCATGTCTGAATACACTATATACCAATTTTCAAGTCTGTAGATCAAAGGTTCGTCGAGTATATAGGTTGAGAGTTTACCTCACATAGATATTCACACGCACACACACACACATTATAGCAGTGTAGTCTAGTTTCCTAGAAGTACATCCACTAAAACAACATGTGTCTACCAAAAAGTGATCAATGAGTTAACAGAGCAGGTATATTAAATTTATTTATGCAAATATTGATAGCTACATATGTGCATACATGTTTCTGTAATCACCCGTTATTGGAGAGACTCCGTCTTCAGGGAAATTTTGAGGGAAATTCTGGGCCTGAAGACATTATCTCCCCAATCATGGGTGATTACAGAAACATGTATGCACATATATAGCCATCAATATTTGTATAAATAAATTTTATATATATATATATATATATATATATATATATATATATATTAGTAGGCCGGCCGGTAGTAAAATATGCAATGCATACATATTATATTTTAATAAATGTAGAAACAGACACATGTGCATGCGAGTATTATATTATTTCAGATTTGCATCAAATCTGATCCAGAGTAATTCGACATTAATTAAGCAAGATTCCCTGAATTTCAATTTTGTTTTTAAAATATAATTGTACACTGCCCCGTGTCTCCTCGTCTATGACTCATCAGAGTGGTTGAATCTAGCAAGATTCGAAATCAAGACTCCATGGAAAGAAACCTAATCATGTACTTACATATATATATATATATATATATATATATACACATATATATACACACATATATATATACATACATATACATACATACATATATATGCATACATATATATGCATACATATATATGTACATATATATACACATATACATACATACGTATATAAACATATATATATATTGTAATTATTTGTCTAAAAGAATCATGAACTTCATGTTTCATTGAAAACTCTAAATTGTTGAACACAAAACAGAACAAATAAAAAAATATGTATTAAAAAAAAAATTACAGAGATTTTTTTTTACTGTTTAAAAATGATGTGTCTTTATTTCCCTTGTGACGCTCTCAAATGAATGCCAGAATTGGAAATAAAAGGAAAATCTTTCTCTGCAAATCATCTCCAACCATGGCAAGAAATAAGTAAATAAGAAAACAGACTAAAAAACATTTAAACTAAAAAAAAATAAATAAATAATAATATGTTCTTTGTAAATAAATATTTTATTCGCTGCCAATTTATATTTGCAAAAACTAGTTCCACACTGACAGGAGAACTTGTCATCTCTTTGGAGTAATTCTTAGAACCAGTTGTCTTGTTGTATCTCTTATTAGCTTTGCTTACCAATTTCTTTTCGCCATTTGCTTATTTTCATTCTTCAAAGAAAAAGAAGTTAGTTTCGTTCACGATATCTCATCACTGGATTCTATTAATGGCAAAGAATAAACAATTGCTAATTGCTTTCCTTGATAGAAAATAATGGCGCTTATTTTACAAAGAGGAAGTGTCAATTTACAATCAGAGTTTCGGAGTCGGAGTTAGAATTGAATTGAGTCAGATGTTTTGGAGATAGTGTGAGTCGGGCTCATAAAAATCGTCGGCGTCGAAGACGAGGTCGGACATTTACAAAGTGGAAACATCGATTTACTAGAAGAGTTACGGAGTCAAAGTCTGAGGTTTTAGGCAGAGTAGTAGTCAGAGTTTGATAGTAATCAGCATGTTGGTACGGGCTTAGGTTCTTCCAAGTCCCAAAACTACCGACCAGCTTTAATAATTACTAAACGTACAACAAGTATAAACGACAAGAATTTATTAACAAACATGAAAACATGACAACACTGCAATTCAGAACATTAAGGTAAAAAGATTACTCACTTCAATAGTGGGGTTTACGGGAGGAGTGAGGACTGTATTCTAGAGTTGTACTCTGCCTGTCCAACATTGTCTTTTAGGAGAAGAACTTTTTGCGTCCGTGCCTTATGTGTACGGACTCTCCTCTTGTTTTTTCAAGGGACCTCACTCCTTCCCCTACACCGGTAATCCGGTGCTCTTATTTATTCCCCTACAAGCAAATCATCAACAGACAATCTGAATATTGGACGATTTTAAAATAAGGAATCAGAATTGGGGTCGGATATTTTGAAATCCTTGTAATCAGAATCAGATGTTATATCTTTCAACAAGGCTCTGCGGACAAATTTATCTGTAGTTGACCTTTAATAAGTAAATAGTTTCGTTCATTAGCCAAACAGAGAAGTTACTAGCTAAATCCACGTGATTTTTGGAATATGACACTTTATTCCCTGGCGAGTACATACATCATAAAGATTCCTTTGTATTTTTTAAACAAGTGTGATTCGATGTATGCACCGAATTAAGAATTAATATTTGAAGGTATGCACGTTCAAATTTCTTAAAATGTTATTTAAACAGCCTTCGCTAAAAAAAAAAAAAAGAATAGATGTTATATTAAACCTTCTATTGCTTAAATAATTTGACTTTGCTCGTTTTATTTAAAAAAAAAAACTAACAAAGTTTGAAAATAAATTTTTCATTCAGTAATGGGCTTTAGTAGATTGTCGGTGAAAAAAAAAACACAATCGCCAAAAGATAAGCGCTTTATTATTTCTAGTCGCCACTTGGAAAATAACTCGCAAAAGTGACTGTTTCACTCGCAACGTAAAGCCCTACCAACCTTCACATTCTTGTTTACATGAGCAAGTCAGACGATGCGAAGATAATGGGAGTTAAACTCGTGAAAATGCTTGGGAATAGAAGACAAAATCGAATTTTTGCAAAGTGGAAGCATTGATTTGGTAAAAGTTTTACGGAGTGGATGTCTGAATCTGAGGTCTTGGACTGACTGGTAAGAATGTTACGAGTCAGAATCGGATTTTTAACCGCCAAATCATCAACTCACAATCTGATTACTGGAAGACTTTAAAATAATGAATTAGAGTTGGAGTCGGATATTTTGGCATCCTTGTTATAAGAATCGGGGTCGGATCTTATATATTCCAACTTGTTTACAAATGGGATATATGTCGGAATGACCATGGGACAGATATTTAAAAGAGAAGCTGCATTTCCTATCTACCCAGATAATTTTATGCAAGTCATAGACAAACAAAGCAATAAGATGAAATGTACGTATTTTACACTGTAACAGTCCCAGGTAATTATGCTTAAAGCCAGCAGCATTAACTCTAGGCGAGTTGAACCAGTTTCCTCCGAAGGAGGAAGTGTATCGGGAATATCAAATTCGCAAGCGGCCTTTAGTTCTTGCAAGGTGTCGACGTCCTCTTACATATAGAGCCTGGTATTCCCAAATGGTCAGTCATCCGGTACTGACCAGGCTCAGCGTTGCTTAACTTCAGTGATCTAACAAGAACCGGTGTCTCAACGTGATTATACCGTATATTATACTTGTATGGATTTAAAACCATTCTTATTAAAGACTTTATTATTCATGGTTTAAAGAAAACGAAATTGTCTCTTTCAGAATATTTCCACGAACACAGTGCTTTTCTAAAGACTTTCCATGTTTGGAACAGATTTTAGATTGATTTCCTGACGGCTACAACATGGTCATCTTCAAATATAATGTCAATAAAAATATCCTCATAAGTCATCACATTTTATTCATTATTTCCAATCCTCTATCCTTACTCTCGAGTTGCTCTTAACCTCAGTAGTAGGTTGATTCTCTGAAAGAGAAAAGTAGAAGCAGTTGTTAATTGCTTTTATTGATTAGAAATTAATCTTACATTTGTTTTACACAAAGGAGATTTCGATCTACAATTTTCGTGCATACCCATTGAGCGGGTATGTGAGAGAAAGACGTCAGCATCTATCTAACAGGTTAAATGTAATATCTTATCAAAAAAAAAAAAAAAAAGAATAGAACGGACACACCTTGCTCGCTCAGGACAATTCTGTTTGTGTAACATTACACACAATTATACGCGTAGACCAAACACGTTGTAGAAAGAATACGTCGCAAGAAACTTAAGACAAGTGATAACTCGACTCCTTTCTATTTTAACAACGACATTTATTTCCAGTAGTTTCCCAAACAAAACGTGATTCCGAAGGTGATCTCGAAAGGTTGATTAATAAAATAAGGAAAAAAGCAAGAGGTAAGTAAGAAAAGGAAAAAGAAAAAAATAAGAAAGTTAAAACGCAAATCAACTCAAATTTTTGGAAGACATCATCAGGAATTAGGTGTACCCCAGAATAAAATGAAACGAAAAGTAATATCCAGTACACTCGCATGCAGTATATATATATATATATATATATATATATATATATATATATATATAGATATAGATATAGATATATATATATATACTACTTCATTTAATCACATAACGAAAGTATAAATTTCTGCGTAAACTTTAAGTATTTACTTAAACAGTGCTCAATACGTAGGTAGAACTAGGTAGTAAGTTATAAAATATATATGGCAATTAAGCTACACAGCATATTCGATGTTTCATCCACGCTAGGATTCAGATATATATATATATATATATATATATATATATATATATATATATATACATAGGATTCAGATATATATACATACATACATACATACATACATATATTTACATGTCTATATATATATATATATGTGTGTGTAAATATATGTATGTATGTATGTATGTATGTATGTATGTATGTATGTAAAAGCTCTTGGTATTGACGTGTTCAGTTGGGAAAGTGCTTTCAATGATCGTAAAAAGTGGTCTATCATGGCTGTGATAGTTTTGAGAAGAAAAAATATGAGCGTGCAAAAATGAAGCGTGATATCCGGGAGAAAAATCTGCCAGATATATCAGGTCTGTCGGAGGATTTCATACAGAACCACACCTGTGATTTATGCGGTAAAATGACGTTATCCGGAGCTGGCCTAGCAAGCCACAAGCGTTCACATGGAGATCAATCTTTCTTTGATGGGGAAAACATTGCAGAGCACAGATGTTCTGTTTGCTCTGTGGTCTGTAAATCGAGTGGAGGCCTGAAGCGTCATATGAGCGTCTACAGTAGAGCAGCACCAGTTGGCATCCCTCAATCTCAGCTTAAGTGTGACCTTTGCAACAGACTGTGTAAGAGCAGGGATGGTCTGAAGAGCCACCTTCGTTCCCACAGAAAATAGAAATTGATGCATCTTGATCACATCTCCACATGTATATATGTATGTGTGTATAAGTGTATATATGTGTATATAATAAAAAAAAGAAAAAAAAGATATTTAAAAAATACATGAAAATGAATGAGTAATCAACAATAAAGCAAGGGAAAGATGGTCTTCTTCTGTCAAGAAGTGACAATCACCATGTATGTATGTATGTATGTATGTATGTATGTATGTATGTATAATTTTGTGTCAGGTCATGTCATATGCTACTGGTACCATGTAACCCAGTACTACCTGCCTCATAGTCGGGTCACCGGTGACTAAACTGGTTCCCCCACCAGACTTGTTTGGTGAGGAGGGCGGCTAGTCTCCCTGGAGGATTAAAAACAAGATCTTCGAAAGGGCGAATGAACTCTTTTTCTGGGTCAACGGCCAACTAGCACCGTGTATATTTGTGTGTGTGTATATGTGTATTGGGGTGGAGAGGGCTCCCGTAAGCCGTGGTGAAGGCAACCTTTCTAGGAGAAGCAAATCTCTGATTTAAAAAACCATAAAGCGGGAGACCAGTACCCGCATTAAGCTGGTCTGCAGTTTAATTTGTTGCTGGCTATCTTGCTCTTGCTTGTTGCTGGATCTCAACATTTTGAACCAAGAGAGAGACTTAGCTGTCGTACAAAGCTAAGACTCTGTAACATCATCTTTGTATAGATACTCCCTCAGGCATTTGGGCTCATGGACTTTAAGTGTCTGAGGGAGTGGCACTCGTCTGACAAGACTTTGCAATCATCATGTATGTTTACCACGGTTTCTGTTTCAATCTTTCTTTGACAATCACTGTTTCAATCTTTCTTTGTCTATCGCTGTTTCTCTCTAATCATCTTTTTGTTTATTCCTGTTCGTCTCTTGCAATCTTTCTCTCCTATTTTCTCAGTATATTTAATCTCTTTCTCTTTCTTTTTTATAACACTCTTCTTCCGCTATCCACCTTTCCTTCTTTCAGTATCCCTCCCTTTTTCTCTTTGTGCTGCACCTTTTCTCTCTATTTCTCTCTCCATCTCTAATTGATTTTATTTCAACAATTTTGATTTTTCATTTTTCTAATAAAAATCTGTAAGATTCTTATAAAATTCCTCGTATTAATTGAAGATATTAATAAATTTCGCATATGTAATCAAAACTCCCCCGTCCCTGTTAATCCATAGCTATTTTAATATATATATATATATATATATATATATATATATATATATATATATATATATATATATATATATATGCGTGTCATTTGTTTCAAAATTAATTATTATTTATTTTTATTTTATTCATAATTTTTAATTTTTATATACAATTTAAAACCATAATTTATTTCTTGTAAATTGATGAAATTATAACGTTTAAAGATTGGAAAAATATATATTAAATGAATCGATTTAATATATATATATATATATATATATATATATATATATATATATATATATATATATATATATATATATATATATATATATATATATATGTATATTAATTATACCAAATTTGCCGGCGAGGATATTGGCACAGATAACAATTAGGATGTCATTAATCATACCGGAATGAATTCATTTAATCACATGCAATTGAAACAAACTGTTTTAATCTACATTTTTTTTTCTTTAGATATGTTCGCGAAAGACATTGACTGTTTCGTTCTGAAATAAAATATTTATACACATCAACAGTGAGTTTTAAACTGATATAATGGACGATTTTCAAGTAATGAAACATCAAATCCCCTCATTCTGGTGATTTAACAAAAGCAATTCCTGGCCAATTTCCTGACGTCAGTATCATTAAGTTGTTTATGTGGCGTGATATTTTTTTTTTATCAATTTTTAGGTTCTAGCCACTAAAATCTTTATTTTTTCCCCTACAATTTTTAGAGTTTCTGACCAGCCTAAGATTGAAATCAAGTTGTTTTGTTACAATCTAAAATTTTATTCAATGAACCAGTAGCACAAGTAAGAGAAACGGAAAGAATATCAACAATCAAATAGTCCTTATTCGTGTTTCATTTACCAACATCTGTGCATTATCTTTAATGAGAGCTGACGATTTTATTCGCCACAGTGCTCAACACACATACAATTCGTATATATATATATATATATATATATATATATATATATATATATGTGTGTGTGTGTGTTTGTGTGTGTGCGCGCATAGAGGATTAAACTATATATATATATATATATGATTAAACTATAAGTATTAATATTTATATTTTCGTTAAATGCCGCTCCCCATTTGGGGTACCAAAATTGGTTAAAGGGAAAATTATTCCCAACTCGCATTCAGGTAAAAATGCACTTTCGTATATATAATTGAATTTATTCAGAAAGTGTAGCAAAGCGAAAACAAATAACACACACACATTTATATATATATATATATATATATATATATATATATATATATATATATATATATATATATATATATATATGACTGCTTCGTTTAATCACATAAATTAATATACGAAAGTATAGATTTGTGCGTAAACTCTAAGTATTTTCTTCAACAGTGCTCAATACGTAGGTGTAGCTAGGTAGGTAGTAAGTTATAAAATATATATGGCAATTAAGCCATATATATTTAATAACTTACTAATATATATATATATATATATATATATATATATATATATATAATCTTTGTGAGCATGATTTTTATATTACTTGCAGTATTTACTCTGAGTTGCGTGCGTGGAGATATATTATGGGTCAGATATAATTTAAAATATAGTCACGTCTACAAATTTTTACTGTGGAGAAAAAGTTAAAAATAATATTGTCTATATAAGGTCAAGTAATAAAATTGACACTGTTAGCGCTGTGGTGTTTTCCTTTTTTATAACTGCTTGTTGATGCTGCGTTTCTGGTAAACTGCAAATAAAGTCGTGATTTTTAAGTATTTTTAATGTTAAAAGTCAAAATAAATATGATTCTTTAAATATTTAAATCTGTCTTTTTTAAGATACGTATTTCACTGAGATATTGTTTGTTTAAGTTATTTTTTTTATGAAATGATGAATGATTTTTATCTAATAAAATGATATTTTTTCACATTTTACTATAATTTATTTTATTGATCTAACCGATAATTGTCTCAATAACCCCCAGAGAGAATGCAAGGAAAATTTTACCAGTGTCCTCAAATTCCTTGTAAAATTTAACCCTTATTGAAACTATTCCAATGCTCTAATCGTTAATATATCGATTTCTATAACACAGAAACAAATTGCGTTAGCCTTTTTATTTCGGAACAAAGTGTAGTACCTGTTCTTTTATTATACTTCATTTTTTTCTGTTCTCTAAACTGAATTTTTAAAATTTTTCGTTCCAATCCAGAGTACCCCTTTTTGCAGAGCTGCATTTTCCCACATTAAAAACCGACCTTGTGTCCAACTCTTCCCTCTTGAGGAGGCAAGTAAATGAGAACAAACATTTACTTTTATGTACGGAGAAGATTTATTCATATTCATTCTCGCTTGCTTAAAATCTAAAAAAAAAAAAAAAATTGAAAACAAGATTTATCAAGATTCTTTGGAATTTAAGAAAATATTCTCAGAAATCTTTTCTCTTCTCTAAACCGCGGAATAAAAGTTAGCAATTCAGGGGATTTCTTGCAAAAGACACAAATTGCGAAAAAGGAAAGAAACCTGACTTACTTGAAGCAGTCTACTTTGATGTTTCATGAAACTAGGAAAGAAAAAAAAAAAATCGTAAGAAAGCTCTGAAGTAAAAAAGAAATCATTAAAAAAACATGGCCGACATAATAAGCAAAAGTGGATGGTAGCAACAGGGAAGGGAGGACATGAAAGCAATATACAAATGTATACGTTAGAAAAACTGTGCTCACAAAAGAAAAAAGTAAGCTGATATTCTGTTTTATTGCAAATCAAGGAATAATAATAATAAAAACAAATAAAAACAACTTGAATTGTGAAAAGAAATAAAATGATGCAATATTATTTCAGTATGTTATTCCCTATACAAACCCATTCAGTTTGGTACTAAAAATGTTTCTTTCAAAACACATCAATGGATGAAAAATCAAAATCAATTCTATTTGTCTCCATTAAAGTTAATGCTTCGTTTTGTCATGTAAAAAGAAACACAACGTTTGGTATATCAAATTATATATATATATATATATTAAAAAAATAGAAAACCCCTCCCAGGACGAGTAAAATTAATTCCTCAATGAGAACAGTTTTGCAGCACTTTTATACTTTCTTACATAAATTAAAATCAATATATTATGATACTAAACCTTATGTCTAGAACTCTTAATCCTTTTTATTGTATGGCTAAACCAACTTCTTCCGAAAAAGGAAGTATCAAGAGCATATTAAATTCACAGGTGGTCCCCAGTCGCCTGTAATATTTGGTGCACTTTTAGTCAGGAAGCCAGTATCTTCAAATAGCCTGCCCTAATAGGTATTACCACTCTGTGCTTAAGTGGACCTAGGAGCAATGGTAACTAAGGCGCAACTCCATATTCCCCACAGCCCTAAATGGGGTCTAACCACTGGATATTTTTAAGGTCATGCCCAGGACCGTCATCTTTAATATAAATCTCATCTGTCTGTTTAAACGTATGTATGTATGTATGTATGTCTGCCTGCCTGCCTAAAACTTTCGACAGAGGTGACAGATTTTCACGAGATCAGTATCGTTTTGAAGCTCGACCCTTTGGACGACAAATATCGAAATATTGACGAAAAATATTAATTCCTTCACTCTCAATTGGACACTTATCTACAGGGAAGGGTCGCTTCTTTCGCCGATATTTTCGAAAGTCATCCTCTCTGTTCGATTGACTTGCCTTAATTTAAACCTTCGCCACTTCCGGTTTGGCGATGGATGCAACGGCAAAGACGTCACATTTTTTTTTTCACGTTCTTTTCCTCCTTCGCGGTTCCAGCCTGCCTGTATACTACCATTTCTTTTTTTTTTCTCAACACACACCTCCAAACATCTGGGCAACGCCGGGCACCCAGGCAAGTATCATACATGTTCTGAACCCTAACTGGCCAGGTCTCACTTCCATACATCATCACATTGTGTACACATGACTGATGAATTCTTCCCTTCGTCGAAAATAGTAACACTCTACAAGTTAATAATGAGAGCAGTTCCCTGAATTTACTCCATCCATTGCTAATTCTTACTATTACACAAACACCCAATCTTCCGTATCTTCTAATCAAGGTAACAAAACTTATGGACAACCTCAATAGCTTTGCCATCCCAATATACTTACTACTATAACGCTGTCCGGGAACCAACACGTTGTAGTCTCAGTCACAAAGCAGACAAAGGATAGAAAAGAACTTCAACTCGTTTTTTTTTTGTTGTACAACAACATTTCCTCAGTCTCTCGTTGCCATTATGACATCCCTCACGTGATCATGATCTCGAACGTCATCCAGGTCTCTAACGTGATCGTCTTCTCGAATGTGCTTTCTCCTTTTTATAGTCTTATTTTTCCTTATCGTGATATCATTTCACTCTGCATTTGCATATAATTGTCAGCGCTATGTTACGCTAAATTTCTGCGTTCTCGTCCCTCTCTTTTGTTTTACATTTCTTGCACACAACATGGAACTAAATAATTATATATATATATATATATATATATATATATATATATATATATATATATGAGAGAGAGAGAGAGAGACAGAGAGAGAAATGAAATCAAACGGATGTAGTGTTTACCTGATATATGCAATGGTAAACTTAAATCTAATATAAATACAAGTATTTATATATAGATAATTTAATCCCAACCGAATAAAAAAGCTCAATATGCAATAAAGAGTAGAGCTTTTCTAATTAAGCCAGCGATGAAAGATGTTTTTCTGTCCTTTTTATTTTTCGAGCCAACTTGACTGGAGATCAACTTTTCTTTGGACTATTGCATTGCCGAAAAAAACAATTTCCATTATTCCAGCTGCTTTGAAAACTTTCCAACCGGACTATGATTATTAACATCATACTGGATTTAATTTTTGACTTCATTCTCTCTAAAAAATTATTTTCGCCTTTCAGGCCATCTTGAGGAAATCTTCATGCAAGTCTGCGTGGTTTGTTTTTATATTTTTTACATGCCCAACATTTTTTCACTTGTTTTTCTTGGCAATTTATGCCATAATCAGTAAATTCTAGCATTGCTACAAATATAATTTGCTGATTACTTTCTGTTCGCTGATGAGAAGAATAGTAAGAATAGCATTCTTTAAAACTCTGCGGAATAAGGATTTTGTAAATTGTTTTTCTGGAATATTCAGTCGAACAATTAATTTGGATTGTAAAGTTCAACTTACAGTTTCAATTTTCTTTCTCTCTTATATATATATATATATATATATATATATATATATATAGAGAGAGAGAGAGAGAGAGAGAGTCATCCACAGAGAGACTGTTTCACTGTATCACAGCTCTTCAGTGTGTCTAGACCAGCACCTATTCCAAGGCTGGGATTAAACCAACAATCATCGAGTTGATAGTCAGTAGATCTACCAAACAGACCATGGAATCGATGCCGTCGGCTATAACATCTAACAATGCTGTACACAAACACTCTCACAGTGGTCCGTTTGTTTTCATGTTATTTACAAAGTGCTTTGCATTATGCTAAGGTAGTAGCACCAAGAGTGCTCAACCCGAGGAAGGGGAGCTTTTATATAGTCATCCGCTGACAAACTGTTTCACTAATTAATTAAAATATAACTGTTGAAAGCTATTAAAGCATGATGGGAAGAATTTGATTCACTATGTTTTAAATTTTGAACAAAAAATAATTTTGGAAACCAAGCAACTCGAAATAGTCACTCGGCTCATATGAAAGCATGCTTGAATAAAAGAATGTTTGAATAAAAGAATGTTTAAAAAAAGAATGTTTGAATAAAAGAATGCTTGAATAAAAGAATGTTTTAAAAAAGAATGCTTAAAAAAATGTTTGATTAAAAGAATGCTTAAAAAAGAATGTTTTAAAAAAGAATGCTTAAAAAAGAATGTTTGAATAAAAGAATGCTTAAAAAAGAATGTTTCAATAAAAGAATGCTTAAAAAAGAATGTTTCAATAAAAGAATGCTTAAAAAAGAATGTTTCAATAAAAGAATGCTTAAAAAAAGAATGTTTGAATAACAGAATGCTTAAAAAAGAATGTTTCAATAAAAGAATGCTTAAAAAAGAATGTTTCAATAAAAGAATGCTTAAAAAAAGAATGTTTGAATAACAGAATGCTTAAAAAAGAATGTTTCAATAAAAGAATGCTTAAAAAAGAATGTTTCAATAATAGAATGCTTAAAAAAGAATGTTTGAATAAAAGAATGCTTAAAAAAGAATGTTTGAATAAAAGAATGCTTAAAAAAGAATGTTTGAATAAAAGAATGCTTGAATAAAAGAATGTTTAAAAAAAGAATGTTTGAATAAAAGAATGCTTAAAAAAGAATGTTTGAATAAAAGAATGCTTAAAAAAGAATGAAGAAGTTTGAATAAAAGAATGCTTAAAAAAGAATGCTTGAATAAAATAATGCTTGCAGAAAAGAATTTTTGTATAAATGAACACTTGAATAAAAAATGCTTGAATAAAATAATGGTTTACAAAATTCGGAAATGGAAATTTCCTCCTTAAAAGTAAAAACAGATCAGGATGTCCAGTTGAGTTTGAATAAAATATTCCCTGTTCCGCTACTTAAAGAAAATTTTGCATTATGAATTGAAGCTTTCTTCACATTGTGCAGCTACTTAGCTTCATCTTCAACAATTTAGAAAGACTGCTAAGTGTTGTAGGCTTGCATGACGGTAATTATCAAGACAAACACCGTGATATAATTAACAAAAAGAGTATTAGCGAAAGTGCACACCATAGAGAGTCTAGAAAGTTAAGCATTACAGACCAATAAAAATGCTATTTCAAAATTAAGCATGTTTGACTAACGAAAATGCTATTTCAAAATTAAGCATGATTGGCTAACGAAAATGCTATTTCAAAATTAAGCATGATTGGCTAACAAAAATGCTATTTCAAAATTAAGCATGATTGGCTAACGAAAATGCTATTTCAAAATTAAGCATGATTGGCTAACGAAAATGCTATTTCAAAATTAAGCATGATTGGCTAACGAAAATGCTATTTCAAAATTAAGCATGATTGGCTAACGAAAATGCTATTTCAAAATTAAGCATGATTGGCTAACGAAAATGCTATTTCAAAATTAAGCATGATTGGCTAACGAAAATTCTATTTCAAAAGTAAGCATGATAGGCTGATGAAAATGCCATTTGAAAATTAAATGTGACAGACCGACGAAAATTCTATTTCAAGATAAAGCATGACAGACTGACGAAAATGCTAGGTTACAATTAGGCATGACAGACCAACAAAAACACTATTTCAAACCTAAGCATGACTTACATAAGAAAGTAAAATATCCTACTTGGAATGCACATTAAAAAGCATTATAGACAAATTGACGGACAAAGCCTTCCATAAAGATGCAAGGACATATTTAAAAAATTAATTTTCATCTTTGACTTTTTATGATGAGGAAACAAAACCATGCAAAATAATTACCCTCCTTATCCTTTACATCTTTACTTTATATTTTCTTTGATGTTTCAAGAAAGATCTCTTTCTTCCCCTTCACACTTCTCTAAACCCTCTCTGTCCCCCTGGCTAGAACAGAAAATACAATCATAAGTCATCATCTTCAGAATTTGATCAGTGAACCCTGATTCCCCTGATCAGCAACTGGTCCCCCCAGCATCATGGCAATCTTCAGTAGGGTTTAGGGCAGGGGGAAGGTATTAACGCCAACAGGTAATTAAAGGTTAGAACCTTCAGGGAAGAGCAATGTGAATGGGAGTAGGGGCGTGTCTATTAGAGTTCCATCATGGTTATATCTGTCAATTGTCACTAGCGAGAGGGTTAAACTCACAATTGGTGTTTATCTGAAACATTTTCCTTCAGCGTGCCCAACAATATGGATTGCAATTTATCCAGAACGGTGAACAATATCTTCTAGCAAGTACCCCATTCTCTTGGCTCAAAGACGGCCTCAATGTATGAACAACGCTTGCTTTAATGCCGGTCAAACCTATTATTATGAACAATCATGTGAAGTCAACTGAAGATGACAAAATGGACACTTTTGGACCCAGTCAAGCGTAATATTTCTGCATCTTCCAGGGAAGATATTTGGCCTCGGGGGATCTTCTAAAGATATGGAGTGGATTAATGACAGAGTGATGAGAGAAGGATACGTAGGTACTGAGAATATATGTATCTTTGAAATCACAGGTTAGGTTTGGAGAGATGAATTCTTTGATCAAGAATTAGGAAACGTGATTTGTGATTAGAAGGTTAGGTTATTTAACTATATACTCCATGTCTTGCGATGAAGATATGCTGAAAACATTTTTAGAAAGGAGAGTGGAGAACATTATGTCGTTATTAAAAAAGAAAAAAAAAAGCCTTTTTCTTTTTTATATAAGATCGTTTTATCCTTTTATTACAAGCTTTATTGCATTTTATTATTGTTGATATTACTTTTTATTTAAAAGAAAAAAAAGTTACTTCCGGTCTGACTGAAAAGAAATTCATCTCACCGGAAGTGATTAAACCTGTAGTGGAACTTCGGATCAAGTAATCTGCTGACTAAAATCTTTGTTAGCAATTTCATTCAAAATAGTCCATTAGTCATTAAAGTTCATAGTTAGAACGAGAAAATCATTTCTCACTAACTTCCTTATTTTTATAGGAGCATTTCGTTTCAAACGTTAAATCATTGTAAAATAAGCCCCTTTTCTCTCGCATCGACAGTGGAAGAAACTCAAATAAGGTGACAAAGCGGTAAAATGTGCTTCTCCTCTATTTAACAGTCTGTTCAAAATTAAGTCAGAATAAAACAAGTTTTTGAAGAGGGAAAATAATGTGTAAGACTCTAATCCGATATTTTAGGAGGGTCACAAATAACTAAAATAAACCTTCACAAATATATAATTACATGTTTCTCTCGAGAATATGCTGCTGCCATTTCACACAGAAATCACTATTTCCATTGCTTCCAGCATAATAGATGGACTGAGACTAAAGCCACATTCAGGACTGCCAGTAACCACTGTAAAAGAGTAATAAAAAACCCGAGAGTTGTCTGCTCACTCTGTCAAGTCCAAAGCAGCAAGGTAACAGCTTGGTTCCCATCAGTTTTGACAAATAACAAACAGGTTCCTGAATAGAAGCATGTGCTCTATCCCAACTATCATCAAGGGACCTAAAGTAATCTCGCCATATTTCCTCCTGTGTCTAAAAACACGTCATGCGACGTACAAATATCTGTGGATGATGTTGCCAAGTTAATCAAAATCTTGATTCCAGTAAAGCAACTAGCCCTGACGGCATTCCAATTATAGTGTTGAAAAAGTTTCAACCAGAACAAGCTCCTATACTTACAAAGCTGTTTAAGCATTGTCTTAAGGAGAATTGCTTCCCAATACCCTGGAAAACCTCATCAGCATGTCCTGTATTTAAAAATTTAGGTAATCGGCTATCTCAATACAGACCAATCGGTCTCCTGTGCATGATAAGTTACTGAAATCTGTGTTAAATAGAGAAATACTGAACCACCTCAGCAAAAATAACCTCCTCAGTGACATGCAATATGGTTTCTGTTTTGCTAGATCTACAGCATATGTGCTAACAGTGATATCTCATAGGATTAGCGAATCTCTTGACATAGACTTCCTTTCTAGAGCAATTGCTCTAAACATATCACAGGCCTTTGATAGGGTATGGCATTAAGATCTATTCCATACAATCTCCAGCTAAGGTATAGCTAGAAATGTCTTTTCAAGTATTAAATCATTTCTCTCTAATAGGTTCATAAGAGTAGTGGTTCATGGGCAGAAATCAGAAGCTGACATTATTAATGTTTGAGTCCCTCAGGGGTCCATCCTGTGCCCAACTCTCTTCCTAATCTACATCAATGATCTCCCAAATCACATCCTAAGATCATTTGTAGACATTTATGCTGACAACACTACCATCCATGGCAATACTTCACAGGATGTAAATAATCAAATTCTCCCTAATTCTCTCTCCTCTGATCTTGGTGGATTGGGGAAAGAGGTGGCTGGTAAATTTAAATGCATCTAAAACCAAGCTTCTATCTTTACATCATCAACGCTCTGATCTCTCTCTGGCATCAACTGAAATGAATGGCTCTTGTCTTGAGAGGCTCCATGTTTTAACAAGCTTCTGAGTCTGACCTTTACTCCTAATCTGAGATCAAACACATACACCAAATCAGTTGCCAAGGCTGCTGGAAAAATGGTGGGGTAATTCTACCACTCCAGTAGATATTTCATTGCTGATGCAATACTCTACATTAATATACTTACTTTGTAGGTGTTTGTTTTGTAGTTTGTTTTTTATTTACTTTAACTGGACATAAACACATAAATACACACAGACAACTGCTCTTTATATAATTAATGAAACTGCATCCTTGACTATCTTCCTTAATATGAACCTTTCTCCCTAAACAGTGTGGGATAATTCTGGCGTATGAGCGTAAGTTCTAAATGCAGTTTACTGTATTTGAACATGTGCTTGTAACATGTGCTTGTCTCCTGTGCATAGTTTGATAATTGAGTTAAGTCTCAGGCAAGATGTCAAATGGAATGAGGAAAGAGATGAACAAGTTTAAGAAGAGAAAGAAAGAAGAGATCAGACGTGGGGAAATTAAGAAGAAAAATGACACGGATGGGGTAAGGATAGTTCCAAGAAAAGAAAAAAGGAAAAGAGAAAAAGCATAAAAGAAGGCACAACAAGGGGAAAAAACGCAAAGGATAACGGAGAAATCAACGCTCTGATCACTGACTAGTATCAATTGAAATGAATGGCTCTTGTCTTGTGAAGGCTTTATGGTTTGACAAACTTCTGGGTCTGACCTTTACTCCTAATCTTAAATAGAACATTTACATTAAATCCGTAGCCAAGATCTCTGGAAAAATAGTGGGATCATTCTACAGGTCCAGTAGATATCTCACTGCTGATGCAATTCTCTACCTGTACCCAGTATATACAAGGATTGCATACTGTTGCCATATCTGAGCAGGAGCTGCTAGAAGCATCTTATCCTGCCTTGACAGAGTTCAAAATAGACTTTGTAGCCTAGTGAGGAATACCTCTTTCTCTTCCCTGCAACCCCTTTCCCACAGAAGAGATTTTGCGAGCCTATCTCGGCTTTATCATTATTTTCATGGTAAGTTCTCGTCTGAGCTCCAATCTATGGCCCCTTTTCACCACACTTTCATAAAAAACACTCGTCTAGCTGAAACCACCATCAATAATTTCCCCCACTCGTTATCAGTGCCTAAATCTAAACGTAGATTCCACGGACAAAGCTTCTTTCTTAGAGCTGCGCACCTGTGGAACTCTGTTCCATTTTCCTGCTTTCCAACTGACTACAATATGATTGTCTTCAAGTCCAATGCAAACAAGTTCTCGATGAGCCATTCCCCTTAAGTAATCCAATTTACCAAATTTCTACTACTAACGATTACTACGATATTTTCCCATTGACTACTGTACATTAATTTACCCTTGTCCTCGAGTGGCTTCTAGGCCTTAATAAGTGCTGACTCCTTTGGGAAAAGAAAAAAAAAAGATATGCCTCTCAAAGTATATCACAATATTTTTGTGACAAACCAGGTTGTAAAGTAAATAAGATACACCGAGAGTCAAAACAATGAAAAGAATATGCTGTTGTCCTAGCCCTAGTGATAATATACTATGAACCTTAAATCAGTATATAGATACAATTTTATGTTCGTAGTATATTATCACCTCCTAGCCTCCTTTTAAATTTTTTTTGGAACATACATAAAAATAAATATACCTTCTTGGTCTTCTGGCTAGGATCCAAGGGTAGTATCTGTTTTGTCTAAAGATGGTATTATAATATCATGGGCTTTCCATTTGCGCCAGGAGTCCATACAATGGAAATATGTCACAGACTCCTATAATAATATTGGAGATAAACCGTAATAATAATAATATTCTGACACTACATTAACCAGTTTATTTAGATAAAAAATATTTTTTTTGTCAAGATCAAAGTGTAGTATCTGTTCTTCAGATGCTGCACTTCCATTTCTTGTTCTCTTTCGGTGGAGGATCAGTCCTTCACGACTGAGACAATTTTTTATTTTTGTACCTTTTCTCCACGTTAAAAAACGACCCTGGTGTCTAACTCTGTCCCGTGGGGAGGCATAGTAAATAGGTACAATTGTATCGCAAGGTTTTCATTCACGTTGAACGTCCTTAGAATGCCCAGCAGCAATATATTACATATGAAAGATGCTACTGTGGATTTTCCACGGGTCTTGCTAATAATAATAATAATAATAATAATAATAATAATAATTGTTTTAGCTTATAAATGGGGTCTTGTTACATAACAATGACTGATGCAATGAACCACATTAAAAAGTATATCTCTTTCTGGTTCTCTGCAAGTGTCCACTTTGCTAATTAAGAAATGAAGTTCATGAAACGATGTTATCGATGGGTATGTATAGTAATTTATACACACCTATATTTATCAATATACAGAGTGTCCGTAAAGTTACCATACAGTCTTACAATCTGTTCGCAAAACTGAGACCTGCGATCAGGATCATCCTCAAGAAGTCCGTGAATTAGGCGCGGAATGTATGGTCTCATGTGGAGTTTCGTGAGTATTTTATGTAGAGAGGTTCGTTTGATACCAATTTCTGCACTAGCACGGCGAAGTGATTTCTTTGGGCTTCTGCCATATGCCTCAGCAACTGTAGCCAAATTTTGTTCAGTGCACACACTTGGCCGACCAGAATGCGGAGCATCGGCAACTGAGCCAGTATCATCAAATTTGTCTCGAAGTTTATAAATAGCCAAATGTGTTGGAGGATCTGTATTAAAATAATGATTCCAATCACGAATTACATCCTGTGCGTTTTCTGTTTTCCAATATCGCTTCAAAATAAATTTGCGCTCTTCCAAAGTAAGCTTGCGTGGCATGCTTCATTAAATAAACTTGGAAAAAAAAAACATATTAACTATTAATACAAATATAATACAATAAGACTGTATAGTAACTTTACGGACACCCTGTATAATAGTTTCACATTAAATTTAATGTTTAAATTTAACATAAACTGATAACCCAGTTTTAGACTGTTCGTTAAACCCTCACCATAAACTCTACATTATTCATTTATTCTTCTCTTTAAGTATTTTCAGGTTACAGAAGTGGAACGGTGCAAAGCATAGGAGAGTATCATTTCACTAGAATATTTAGGCCTAACAGCTACTACTACAAAATGGATCTGGGAATAATAATAAGGAAGGGGACAGCCTACACTCCCAATAGTTTTCAAAATAGAGCCTCATCCCCAGGTGCACGTTAAGATCATATCAAAATTAATGAGGAAGGGGACAGTCTACACTCCCAATAAGGTGCACGTGAAGATTATATTAAAAATAATAAGGAAGGGGACAGTCTACACTCCCAATAGTTTGCAAAATAGAGCCTCATCCCCAGGTGCACGTTAAGATCATATCAAAATTAATAAGGAAGGGAACAGTCTACACTCCCAATAAGGTGCACGTGAAGATTATATTAAAAATAATAAGGAAGGGGACAGTCTACACTCCCAATAGTTTGCAAAATAGAGCCTCATCCCCAGGTGCACGTTAAGATCATATCAAAATTAATAAGGAAGGGAACAGTCTACACTCCCAATAAGGTGCACGTTAAGATTATATTAAAAATAATAAGGAAGGGGACAGTCTACACTCCCAATAGTTAGCAAAATAGAGCCTCATCCCCAGGTGCACGTTAAGATCATATCAAAATTAATAAGGAAGGGGACAGTCTACACTCCCAATAAGGTGCACGTTAAGATTATATTAAAAATAATAAGGAAGGGGACAGTCTACACTCCCAATAGTTTGCAAAATAGAGCCTCATCCCCAGGTGCACGTTAAGATCATATCAAAATTAATAAGGAAGGGAACAGTCTACACTCCCAATAAGGTGCACGTGAAGATTATATTAAAAATAATAAGGAAGGGGACAGTCTACACTCCCAATAGTTTGCAAAATAGAGCCTCATCCCCAGGTGCACGTTAAGATCATATCAAAATTAATAAGGAAGGGAACAGTCTACACTCCCAATAAGGTGCACGTTAAGATCATATTAAAAATAATAAGGAAGGGGACAGTCTACATTCCCAATAGTTTGCAAAATAGAGCCTCATCCCCAGGTGCACGTTAAGATAATATTAAAATTAATAAGGAAGGGGACAGTCTACACTCCCAATAAGGTGCACGTTAAGATCATATTAAAAATAATAAGGAAGGGGACAGTCTACATTCCCAATAGTTTGCAAAATAGAGCCTCATCCCCAGGTGCACGTGAAGATAATATTAAAATTAATAAGGAAGGGGACAGTCTACACTCCCAATAAGGTGCACGTTAAGATCATATTAAAAATAATAAGGAAGGGGACAGTCTACATTCCCAATAGTTTGCAAAATAGAGCCTCATTCCCAGGTGCACGTTAAGATCATATCAAAATTAATAAGGAAGGGGACAGTCTACACTCCCAATAAGGTGCACGTTAAGATCATATTAAAAATAATAAGGAAGGGGACAGTCTACATTCCCAATAGTTTGCAAAATAGAGCCTCATCCCCAGGTGCACGTGAAGATAATATTAAAATTAATAAGGAAGGGGACAGTCTACACTCCCAATAAGGTGCACGTTAAGATCATATTAAAAATAATAAGGAAGGGGACAGTCTACATTCCCAATAGTTTGCAAAATAGAGCCTCATTCCCAGGTGCACGTTAAGATCATATCAAAATTAATAAGGAAGGGGACAGTCTACACTCCCAATAAGGTGCACGTTAAGATCATATTAAAAATAATAAGGAAGGGGACAGTCTACACTCCCAATAGTTTGCAAAATAGAGCCTCATCCCCAGGTGCACGTTAAGATCATATTAAAATTCTAAAAGTAGTCAGCAAGCATATATGTATGTGTGTGTGTGTGTGTGTGTAATAGTAAGAACAAAACTGTATTTACTTCAACAGTGCTCAATACATAGGTAGAGATAGGTAGTAAGTTATAAAAATATATATAGCAATTAAGCTTAATTGCCATATGTTAATCGTGGTGTTAATCGCGACACCCTGCACTGAAGATTCAGATGTAGGTATTCAATTATTATAGTAAAAAAAACAATGAATTTAACAAAGTCCATACAAAAGTGGCCACTACCGACTCGACTAGAGACCTCGTCAAACGGTGGTGTTTATACAAAAGTAGACTTATGGACTCTACATTTGAATAAGCAGAATCGCCTGAAAAATTACTTCTAATTGACTGACCGAAACATGTTGATAAATAGTAATATATCGCTACACATTTATGTAAAAAAAAAAAATAGCTCTACTTCGATATTGGCCACTTTTGTATGGACTTTGTTAAATTCATTGGTTGTTTTACATGTGAAAAATAGTAACCTGTTTTACTAAGCGAAAATTGAATTTTTTTTTCACAATATAGCCGGGAAGGTGATCTATAAACTGTACTAATTGTTTGAAATGTGGTCGAAAAATGAGTGAGCGGTGAAGCTTAAAAGCAGTTCTAAATGACTAAAACTGCCACTTAATCATATATTCAAAAAACCTACCGTGTTTGAATGATTATATATATATATATATATATATATATATATATATATATATATATATATATATATATATATATATATTAATAGATTTGATCATTTCATCAAGTTATCATTTATATTATGCAATTTTTTTTATTCATTATTTATTATATATTTGTTTTATTTACTTGTTATATCCATTTATTAATGCATCTTTTTAACCATTCAGTCCATTCTTTAATGTATTTTGTTTTTCTACCTCAGAGATCTTAATGGCTATTATCTCCCTTTGTGCTAAATATGCATTAATAGATTCAATTTCTACATAAGATTTTCTTTACTTTTTCCCCTCTACCACTTAAGTTCAATTTGGAGATGATTGATGGACAAAGACTCATGGATCAAGTGTCAATAGAGCATGCAACAATTTAAAGACGTGTTCAAATCTCAATCATTCAAGCCAATAAGACAGAAATGAAACCTTGTAATAATGAGAAAAGAAGAAGACAGACAAAAACCGAAAACGTCAAAACAAAACAAAACAAAAACAATGATATTTACTTAATATTTAGATATGTTAGTTTATCAAATCTTTTGTCAATCCGAAATTTAAAAGATGGTTCAAATGAATCAGCCGAGTGGCGAGAATATAGACGAAGAAATACAAACAATTGTCCATTCATCTCAAGATTTGAAAAAGGTAGTTTCTTTATTAGACTCTATATCCGCAGAAAACGGTGCCCGGATCCTTTAACCGATGCTTGAAGCGTCCTTCTATGGAGAAAAGGATGCTCCTAAAATACACGGAAAGCTTTCTTTTTTATTTAATTTGTTCTTCTTTTCATAATTTTACATTTAATCAAGAAATGATTTATTTACTTTGGATCAAGATTTAAAAAGATCAAGATGCTGTTTAACAAATCAGAAGGAACATTTATTATTTGCTTGGTTTTAATTATTTTAGAAGGTCACGTGCAAAGAGGAACTTATATACAGGTTCACAAATTAAATTGTTAAGTTTGAACCAGGACAGTACAATGGTTCTGTGATTCCCTGGTAATGCGTGGGTTCAACTCCTTGATTGTATACCCAAAGACTCAAGTATTATAAGTTCTAATAGTGAGAAATATTATAGATTTAATTGCTATATTTGAACAGCATTTCAACCTTGATGGTTATTTCATACCGAAGAGTATCTTAAGGGATAAGTATTGTGTGCGATTCAATATTAATTTCCAGGTCAGGCAGAGATTCCCGGGTTTACAAGGATGTATTTGCAATAAAAAGGGAGCGGGGCAGGGATTGTATCTGTCAGGACATTGTGAGGAGTGACTTGGGAGTGGAACTGTTGGTCAAATAGTCCAAGCAATAATTACTATCAATCCTCATCCCAAACGGTACCTCTAATAATAATAATAATATAATAATAATAATTATTATTATTTTTACTACTAGTGGAGCGCCAGACGTTACTCGGTCGTAAAATACGCTTTTTTTTTTACATAGGAATCACCACTTATCAAGGCCTTTTGTGGGAAAGAGGTTGCAGGGAACAAAAAAGGGTATCCCCAATAAAGGTACGGAGTCTATTTTGAACTCTGTTAAGGCAGGATAAGCTGATTCTAGCAGCTCCTGCCCAGATGTGGCAACCATGCTCCATTGTTGCCCGTACCTGGCTTTTATATAGGCAGAGAATTGCATCAGGAGTGAGATATCTACTAGGGCGGTAGAAGGATCTCACCATTTTTCAAGCGGCCTTGGCAACAGGTTTGATGTACGTGTTCCATTTCAAGTCAGAAATAAAGGTCAAGCCCAGAAGCTTGTTAAAACATGAAACCTCAAGACTAGAACCATTAATTTCAACCTATGCCAGATTGGCATCAGAGCGTAGATGGTGTAGAGATAGAAGCTTGGTTTTAAATGCATTAAAAGTAACTAGCCACCTCTTTCCCCATTGTATCACATGCTCAAGATCAGAGGAGAGAGAATCAGAGATAACTTGGTCGTTTACAGTCTTTGATGTGCTACCATAGATTGTAGTGTCGTCAACATAAATGTCTATGAATGATGTAAAGATGTGATTTGGAAGATCATTAATGTAGATCAGGAAGAGAGTTGGGCCCAGGATGGACCCCTGAGAGACTCCAGCATTAATACTGAGAGCTTCTGATTTCTTCCCATCAACCACTACTCGTATGAACCTATCAGAGAGAAATGATTTAATAATTGAGGAGACATTCCCAGCTATTCCATAGCTGGAGATCTTGTGAAGTAGACCTTTATGCCACACCTTATCAAAGACCTTTGATATGTCAAGAGCAATTGCCCTAGAGAGCAAGCCTCCATCGAGAGATTCACTAATCCTATGAGAAATAACTGTAAGCACGTCTGCTGTAGATCTAGCAGAACGGAAACCATATTGCATGTCACCTGGAAGGTTGTTTTTGCTGAGATGGTTTACTACTTCTCTATTTAACACAGATTCCAGCAACTTACTCATCATGCACAGGAGACTTATTGGTCTGTACTGAGATGGAGATGGGCGATCACCTGAATGCTTAAATACAGGGCATACTGATGAGATTTTCCACGGTGTTGGGAAGCATTTCTCCTTAAGCCAATGCTTAAATAACTTTGTAAGTATGGGCACTTAAATATGATATCTTAATTTATACAGATTTCGTATTTATTATTATCAAATCAATTATCAATCGATTATTATATTGTGCCCAATATACTGTAGTGATTTCGAAAGTTATATAAGTCGACTCATGCCAAGTTTCATTTTTTTCCACTTTTTACCCCTTAGCAGCTCTTTTTACCAGCTAAACTCTCATAAAACAACATTTTAAAAAAATGTGATCATTTGACTTATCTTGCACCGATTTGTTTTGTGGTCTGCGACTGGTCTCATTTAGATTAGAAATGCTTAAAAAAATTTAAGCAATATCAAAAACGCCCTCAGCGACTTTCATTGCCAACAGGATGCAAGATTTTGAGGTTACTGACATAAATACACTTGTCTTGAGTTGGCAAAAAGGTGTTGATTCTGATGGTGCTTATTTCGGTCATATATTTTTATTTGAGCCGAGATAAGTTCATCTGAATTTAAAAGTTAGACATCGCAAGAACTTTCTTGTCAATCTGACAAAGCGACCTTGGTCCTAATTAGTATCAGATAGATAACCGTATCACTGTATGTAAGAGAATGATGATATTCATCCATGTTTTGTGTGTAAATTTAATGTAGATTCGGGCAACAGTCTAATTAATATAACATTATTTCTTGATGATTACATTTTTTAAAAAAATAAAATCATCTGAAATTACAATTAAAAAAACAAACTTAAAGAAAATAGTGACATACTTTCGGTTATGCACAGACAAATAAGTTCCATTATTATAAATATTATATCACTAGCAGGACCCGTTAACCGACGTTGCCCGGTTGATGCAGGCCCCCTCTCATAAAAAAATGAAAGTACAGTTATTGTTGGTAGCCAACTCTCAACCTCATGTTAAGAACGGTTTTCAGAATAGTCATCCAGTAGAAGTCTGGTTTGTGTTGTTCTTCGTTTTTTTCATCCTCCTTGATTCTTCATTATTATTTTGTGTATTATTATTATTATTATTATTATTATTATTATTATTATTATTATTTTAAACGACAGAGTTTAAAAAATAACAAACGAAACAAGAAAGCGTTTCTAACCGAAATTTTAATTTAAACTTGAAATTTATGGTTAAACAAGGAATTGTCTTACACATGTTCGGATGTTTTATGTTTCTCTCTTTGTGTACATTTTTCCGGTCGTCAGCAAAATCAGAGGCGGATTTTTCAAAAAATAGCAGAGGGGAAAAAAACTTTTGTAACTGAAATTAGTATTTAAAAATAGAATTCACGGTTAAACGAGGAATTGTCTTTCACATATTTGGATACTTTATGTTTCTGTTTTTGTGTACATAGAAAAATGTACACAAAAACAGAAACATAAAATAGCAACATCGGCAGAGGAGTTAAAAAAAATATTTTATGTTTCTGTTTTTGTGTACATAGAAAAATGTACACAAAAACAGAAACATAAAAGCAACATCGGCAGAGGAGTTAAAAAATAAACGAACAAAGTAAGCTTTTCTAACTGAAATTATTATTATTATTATTATTATTGTTATTATTATTATTGTTATTGTTATTATTGTTATTGTCATTGTTCTTCTACTTATTATTATTATTTTTATTATTATCCTTATCATTATTATTATCATCATTATCATTATTATTGTTATTATTTAAAAAAACAAATTTACTTTATTGGTTATTACTATTACCACTAATATTATTACTAGTAGTAGCAGTGGTTGTGGTTGTAGTGGTGGTATGTTTTTATTATTACTGTAGCTGTAATGGTAGGTGTTGTTTTTTGCTGTCATTGCTATTGTTGTTTTTGCTGTTAATATTATTGCTACCGATATTAGTGTTGCCATTATCATCGTAGATTTTATTTCTATTGTTGTTGGTGGTGGTAATGGGAATAGTGGTGGTGATGGAGGAAAAAGGTCTGGAGGGGATTTTTGACCTTGGTGGGGAACCCTCCTAGAGATAATGTCTCAATAAAACTATCGGTGGTGGTGTAACCTTAAATTCACTAACCCCATTTATGGGAGAATGTCAAATCAAAATATTGAAAATAACGACGTGAATGTGGCTGGAACATCTTGTGATGGTCTCACGTCATATAGGTGTCCCACTGGTCAACAGGGTGGGTCCTGTCGTCATCATACAACTGTTCGAAATTCTGAGGATGCGGCTGGATATAGGGGGAGTGAGAATTGCCAGAGAGGGTACCAAGACACGAAGGAAGTTGGAACAGGAAATGTAAAAAAAAAAAAACATGGACGGATGAGGAAAGAAGAGTACTGTGGAAATGCTTTGTAAGAAATGGATGTACCAAATCTGGTGGATATATCCGAAAAATGAAGGAAGAATGGGAATCGAGAGGAGGGGGACCTAGAAGTGTTGCGAGTTTGGTATCCCAGTTAAAACAAATTAAAAATAACAACCTACTTTCATTGATTGCAAGGGAAAAGATTGAATGGATGGTTAGGAATGAAATGAATAACGAAAGTAAAATTGATGAAACTGGCTCTGATGAAAGAATTGAGAGGGTGGAAGTACAGAAGGGAAATGTAAGCGATGATGGGAGGCGGGCAACTGAGGAGGTATGGAATCTTATGGTTAGGGGAAGTAATGAGAAAGAGTTTGAAAGATCTAAGGCAGATGAGATCATTGACTCTGAGACAATGGCGCCAGTGAAAGGAGCAGATGTATGGAGAAGTGGTGATGAAGTTCGAACTTTGACTTCTGTAGAAAAAGAAGTACATCGTGAATTCAAACATGGCCGGAAGTCTGTGGAAACAGCTCCCAGATCTGGTTGCCCCCCCCTTCTGACATTGATGAGGCTGCCAGTTTGGAAGCTTGGCGCATTACTATTCGCCAAATAGCCCAAGATGTCAAGATTAGTACAGGGTCTGTAGAAACTATCATCATGACCATTTGCATATGCATAAGGTGTCTACCAGATGGATTTCCAGGTTGCTCACACCATTCCAGAAGCGAGAACGCGTCAACTGCTCGAGGATTAATTTGGAGATGTGCCAAGAAGATGAGTCAAAGTTTTTCAAAAGACTGATTACACAGGATGAAACCTGGGTCCATCACTATGATCCAGAGACCAAAGCCCAGTCAATGCAGTGAAAGCACTTGGACTCACCACCTCCAAAGAGGCAAGAGTGCAGCCCTCCGCTGGGAAGGTCATGCTCACAGTCTTCTGGGACCAGGACAGAGTACTGGTGACAGATTTCCTGGCAAAGGGTACCACAATTATAGGAGCCTATTATGCTTCACTTTTGAGGAAATTAAGGGAAGCTATCAAAATCAAGAGGCGGGGCAAGATCAGCAAATGTACTCTCCTCCTGCAGGACAACGCTCTGGTCCACAACTCCCATGTCGCAATATCAGAAGCACGGGCGTGTGGTTATGAAAGCATCCCCCATTCTCCCTAATCTCCTGACCTTGCACCCTCTGACTTTCACCTCTTTCCAGCCATGAAGTTGTTTTTGAAAGGAAAGCGTTTCTCAGATGATGCAGCCTTGATTTCTGAAGTCATGTCGTGGTTGGAGGACCAACCTAGGGTGTTCTACAAAAACGGTCTCCAGAGCTGCATTCAACGATGAGAGAAATGCATAACTCTGGGTGGTTCCTATGTAGAGAAAGACTAATACCTGTTCCAAGTTTCGTTGCTCTACTGCTATGGGAAGTGGGTCAGGGGCATTACTTATTGCACGCCCCTCGTATAGTTGTTCAGTATGATCCATAGAGTGTAATGCATTGTGCATCATCATAAGTTTTCTGGTCTTCTGGTCGAGATTCCTTAGTTCTACTTTGGTCCAGCTTATAAACGGTCAAGAGTATCCTATTAGTGACATTGCCCATGTGTTTATTCTTTTAATTAGGTTTTGACTGTTTAGTTTGGTTTCGAGGAGTTTTGTTGTTCTTCTGAAGTATTGCTTTCTTATTTTCTTTTTCATTTCCATTGCTTTGATGGAGTTTGCTTCCAGCTTTCCCAAGTATTTGTAGCTATCCTGTTCACATAGTGCCCTCATTTCTGTTTGATTTGGCAGTACTATACCTTCCGTCGCTTCTAGTTTTCTCCTCCTCATGGGCAGCAGTACGCACTTTTCCATACTGAATTCCATTTGGATATCCTGGCTTAAGATTCTGGTTGTATTTATTAGTGTTCTTAGTTCTGTCTGTATTTTTGCAAACAATTTCAGGTCATCCATGTACATTAGGTGGTTCATTCTTTCTTCTGTGTTAGTTAACTTGTATCTGGCTTGGCATTTTCTTAGGATTGTTGTTCAGGGGCATCATGGCTATCATGAACAGTAACGGTGATAGGGAATCACCTTGGAAGATCCCGTTTTGTGTTTTGATTTCAGTTATGTATTGTGTATCAGCTGACAGTTCATCATTATTATTGGCTCACATGGAGCTTTCACACAGGTCATCATAGGTCTGATTGAAAACCTGTGGCCATTGGTCTGTACTGGAATTTGAGTGGCACTAAGCCTCCCCAAGGTCCCAGTTCTCTTTGCGCTTGTCCAGTGGAGGTCTAATGATGGGGATGTAGAACTTGTTTATATGCAGCTTCATTGTTCTTCATTCCCTGTAAAGCTTCTTCATGTTTTGCCTCTGTAGCAGTTTGTCTGGCTCACGCATGTGTTTCATGTGTATTATTCTCCACATTCAAGGGTTTTCCTTAATATTTCAGCCGTTTTCCTTATCGTTAATCTTTGCAGACATTCCTCTGGTTCTAATTTCTCTCATCCTTTTTTCCAAGTTTTTCGGAATTGTTCCTAGTGATCCTACTATTGTAGATATTATTTTGATTTCCTTTATCATCCACATCCCTTATAACTCTCTGGCTAGCTCTGTGTATTTGCTGCGTTTTTCCTTTTCTTTCATACTCACCCTGTAGTCAGCTGGGACAGCAAAATCTACGATTTGTACAGGATTTTTCTTTCGTGTTAATTATTACGAAAATCTGGTCTTCTTGCTTAGATGGGTTTGTCCATCTGCATGTCCATATCCCATAGGATTTTGTGGATCTCGTTTTCGAGTACTATTGCAGGCTTATGCTTGTACCATTTGTCTGTACGTTCAAAATGCAGTTGTTTGCATAATTCCCAGTGTACTGTCCTCCCCACTTGGTCATGCCTGTTTTTGTATTCCTTTTGGGCCAGTTTGCCGCATTCACTTGTTATATGGTTTATCATCTCGTCTCTTTGTCCACAGAGACTGCATTTGCTGTTTTCTTGTGTTTTATCGATCTTTACTTTGATATGGTTGGTTTTTATCGAGTTATCTTGTGCTGCAGTTATTAGCGATTCAGTTTCTCGGTTTACATGTCCTTTCCACATCCATGTCAAGGTGTTTTTGTTATTCTCATCTTTTGTAATTCTTATGAATCTTCCGTGTAGTTGTTTCTCTTCCCATTTTCTTTTCTTGTTTTGTCATTTGTCTCTCTGTTTTCTGTTTTTTATTATTTTTTTCAGTGTCTCTCGCTGCCATAATTATCCTTTCAGTATTTTGCATTATGTATTTTTCTAGTTTTTTGTGTCATTCACACAATCTTCTATGCAGACAAGTCCTCTGCTGCCATCTTTCTTTTTCACATAGAGTCTGTCAATATCATCCTTTGGGTGTAGTGCATTATGCATGGTCAGGAGTTCCCTGGTCTTCTGATCGCGCTGTCTGAGTTCTTTTTTGTCCACCCCACAAACGGTCCAGAGTATCTTACTAGTGATACTGCCCATGTATTTATACCTGTTATGAGGTTTCTACTATATAATTTTTTATTATTATTATCATTATTATTATTTCATAGCAGTCTCAAATTTTGGAAGATTTCTTTTTTACATCAGGTCGATTCCCTTGATTATCATTCAAGCTGTACCTTTACATTTTGATTTTCATATTATTATTATTATTATTATTATTATCATCATCATCATCATCTACTTCTTGTCATAAATAATTTTACCAAGAATTCTTCATAAGTTTTGGCTTCGGTTTTGACTATGGCTGATGGCACTTAAATCATCTATTTTTTTATAAATAATTTTACCAAGAATTCTTCATATGTTTTGGTTTTGGTTTCGATTATGGCTGAAGGAACTCAAGTTATATATATATATATATATATATATATATATATATATATATATATATATATATATATATATATTCATAAGATTATATTTCACTTTCGATTCAAGCTAATGCACCCAAGTCATATGGATATATATTTCAATTTTTGAAATCACAACTTTATTATATATAAAAATCGATAAAACATTTACTCTATAATAATATATACGAAATCTGCAAAAATTAAAATATCATATTTAAGCGTACGTTACGACTGGGCTTTGCGGGTGTTCGTTCTAGCTTAGATAAATATTTTCGCAGTTTTAACAAAAAAGCTACAATAATATCAGAGCATGTCCATTTACACTGAACATCTACAGAATGCCAACATCAACATATTACATATGAATCAGCCCCCTGTGAAAATTCCACAGGTCCCGCTAGTCTACATATTAATACGATAGCGTGTGTGTTCTTTTGTGTGTCACGCTTACATCGGGGGTCATTTAAATGGTATGTTCTTTATTATTATTATTATTATTATTATTATTATTATTATTATTATTATTTATTATTATTACTTATTTATTTATTTATTTATTTATTTATTATCATTGTCTATTTATTTATTTTCTTTTAATATGTTATTGTTGTTAGTTTTGCTATTTGAAAGCAAACTTCCTGGCCATGTTTTTGCAGAGAACTGGCATGGTATAATTTGCATGTAAGTAAACAGTTGATCTCAGTTGGGGATGTGGAAAACTATGAACAAGCATCCAACCGCCATGTTTATTGCTGGGAGGATTTTTCTTCCGCTTCTGATCTCAACCCATGAAAGAGAGAGACATTAAACTCAGCAGGCTAAAGCTGTGGACACGTCGGGAAGCTTCAAGCCCTTCTGCTAAGAATCAAAAGGATAAAGCAGCAAGGTCTTTGCTTCGCGAAACAACATTTCTCAGAGAAAGCACTGAGAATCATGGGTGGGGGGGTGCAGAGTCAAAACGAAGACGCGGAGGGCGAGAGCGTTTTCAAAGAGAAGCTCACCCGAGAAGTCTTCAAAACTTTCTCTGCCAATGGGTTTGCTGTCAAGTGCAAGGAACTGTTTACTTCATGCCTTTTCTTGCACTTTTGTAATCTTTTGCTCTCTTTCTCCTTCACCCCCCCCGCCGCCGCCGCCGCCATCTTCTTTTGGGTTACATCTATCTTTTGTCTATTATTTTCCCACCCGAAATACCTCACCTTTTCTATCGAACATTAAAAACTATAGAAAGAAATAGAAAATTGCGAGATATAGAAAATAAACCGTGTAACTACTATTCTTTTAAGATTTGTAAAAGTTTAATTAAGAATGCGATTTGAAATTATTTCAAACTAACTGGCGTACCCGTTTACATAGGATTTCTCGGTTTCGTCGGCATTTATTTGCTTCCCCATGAAAGCAAAATGTTTTTTTAATGTGAAGGAAAACCAGCTCCCTGAAAGTAGGTAAAAATAAAAATAGCCTTGGTATAGAAATGTATTCTTCAGATTGTCTAAGGACGAATTAAGTGTAGCATCAGAATAGATAACACACGGTGCTCTTAGCCCGAACACGTTTGCACATCAATTCAACTGGGTAAATATGTTTTTAAATTTTTGTAGGAAAAAAAAAAAAACTGTGCTTATTCAGATTGGCACTAATGGCGGCAATTTAAAGTAAAGAAAATACAGAAATGTTTGCATGATATACGTATCAGTCACGGAATAAAGATAAAATATTCCAAAAATCACGTAATTTGATCAAGTAGTTTTTTTTTTTCTTTTTTTTGTATTAAAAAATCGAATTTTACTTCGTGTCCATGAGGGGAAAAAGATAGCGCCGGTGTTAAAATCAAGGGTAGATAACCGATTTTCATTAAAATTTTCTTTCCTTTTTTTTTTGATAATGTCGAAAAGACAACCGAAACGTAAGATTTAAAATCAAACAATAATTTATTAAGATGACGTGTATTTTTTTTAATATTTTTATTTTTTCATAAAATAAAGAAACTTTCCTCATGGAATTTTTGTTTAGTTTTAAATACAAATAGAGAGTAAGTGAAATATTTGCTGCAAATGTTTTACAAGTAGAATGAAGCTCAGTCAAGCATTTTGCAACTAAATATAATTTCAAGCAATCAAAATTATATCACTATGCTGAGAACTGTGAAAATAATTGTGTGGATCAAAACTAATATATATACACACACACACACACACACACATATATATATATATATATATATATATATATATATATATATATATATATATATTCAAAATTACGTTTGGAAAAAGATTCCTGTGTTCGACAAGATACGCATGAAAGAGGTCGGAGGTTTCATCGATCGAAACGTTGTGAGAATAACACACAAGATGAGAACAGTAGTCCAAATAATATGGATTATTATGCCTCATCTAAAAAAAAGATCCAGACATATAATTCGAGCGATATCTTAAAGGAATATGTATATCCTCCACCAAGAATGGCGAGGAAAAATAATGCTTTACAGTGTTCGCACCAACATTTATATATAATGTTTCAATTCCCTGAGGTTACAACAATTTAAAGAAAGAAAACATCTCAAACTAGAAAGTTTTTAAAAGGGGGGGAAAAAGAAAATCGTATCGAGCGGAATATATTATTTAATTAATTGGAATTCATTATTAAAATGATTATTATTTATTCACTGGCATTTCAACCTGACGTTGCCCGGGTGTTTGAAGGTGCATGTTGTGGAAAAAAAAAGCGGTCAATTTTTTAAAAAAATTTGACTTCTATTATGACTCCTTAGGATTTATTGTTTTTGGCTCAAATCAAGTTATTAAGTCAGATCCATGTCCAAGGAACCTATATCTAAAATTTCAATTGTTTATACCCAAAATTGTCGAAGGAGTTTGGTAGAGTTCTCAAAGATCAAATCATTGAACTTTGACCCCTTAGCAGCCAAATTTCTGGCCGAAAACGGATTACAAAGATTTTTCCCAAATCTCAGTACCCTGTATATAAAATTTCGAGTCTGTAGACTTAAAATTGTCAGAGTTATTGCGTATGAAAATGTACACAGACGGACAGACACGTTCACTTTTATAGATATATAGATTCATTCATTGCGGACTAGTATCATCATCTTTGAGTTGTTGTTTCACGACGTTTTGACCAACTATTTTTGTGGCCTTCGTGGTTAGACAACAGCTATGGAAGGCAGCAATTACTGAGAATGCAGTTAGGAGATTAGGAGTTTCTATCCCATCGCGATAACCACCTGACAAAGGCCAACGAAGGCCAGAGGAAGAGTTGGCCGAAACGTCGTGAAACAACAATTAAAAGATGAGGATAATAGTTTGCAATACATAAATGAAATGAGTATCGATCGGTATAGAAAGAAGAAACGAATACAAAAAAAAAAAAAAAACAAGAATGAAATAGAGTAAAGAATTTCTTTCCTAATTTATTTCAGGTGGTGGGGTTTATCTGACTTGCTATTCGCTTTCTGCTTTCCCATGAACACTTAACATTCTCTATATAAAACACTTCGAAACATAATCGCTCCGTGTAATAAATAATTCAAATCTGAAGAAGTCTTGATGAACTACATCGCTCTTTTATTTTTTTTATTCCAAAGAAGTTGTCCGAACTAAAAGATACCTTAAATTAATCACCAAGCACATATAATTTCTGAATGAGATGATTTCTATAGGTATAATTCCGTTTAGATAAAGTTAATCAAATTTGCAAATATTTGTTTTAGAACATCATTCGAATTGGACCAGCTTTAATTCATTGAATTTTGTTTTCCTCTTTTTTTTTGTCGGAATTTACACCATTTCCTGTCAATTAAGCTCGTTAATGTAGAATACATTTCCATTGGGTGCGAATACCATTATCTACAATGGAATCAAATATTGATCATTTCACCAATAGAAAAAGGGTTTATTATAAAACGATCGTTTCTGTTATCTATGGTAGGATGCGCACGCACAAATAACAAGCGATGAATGACTTAAGTAGAAAGTTTGAGAGAACATTGGCATAATTATCCAATGTCAGAAATAATCAAATAGACGTAATTGCTCTGATGAAGAGATTTGAATGTACGTGTTAAAGCAATTACTGTCCTGCTAAGAAGGAAATAAAAGACTTTCATAAAGTATTTATCATGGCTTGATGCAGTCAAACTATTTTAATCGGCCGTTCCAAACATTTGAACAGAAGAATAACAAGTACTAGCAGACCCGGGCCGGTGGTGCCCAGTCGTAAGATACGCTTAAATATGAGATTTCCATTCATGCAGATTAGGTATTTATTATTAAAGAGACAATTGTCCATCGATTATTATATTAAACCCAATATATAGCAGTGACATCAAACCTACAAAAATATATATGGCGCGTTCCATCAGCTAGAATCGAAACCAAAACATTCAACTCTCCACCTTTATCCTTAGCCTTTGAGCTATGCCTGTGTGTATAGATAGTATGGTTATATATGTGTGCATATATATAATATATATATGTGTGTGTGTGTATATGTATATATATGCATATATGTGTGTGAATATGTATATATATATATATATATATATATGTGCGTATGCTATATATGTGTGTGTGTGTGTGATAAAGAGATAATATTTAATAGACACGGTAAAAAAAATGGAAGAAAAACAAAGTTGTTTTTTTTAAATGAATTAAAATCTATTAAAATCCATAACTTTTTGAGCAACATTTTTTTCCAGAAAGATAAAAGCATGAATTTTATCTTATGAACAGCAGAATAATATAAAACCTTTTCTAATATTTTTAATAGAATTTAAAATTTAAAATTTTTATAACACATTTCAATATTTATTTTAAAAGGTTTTTAAACTAGTTAATTTTTTTTTGTCGAAATAAGATTTGGGACGATTGCTATATGAATATGTAGCAATATTATGGCATGAATTTCAAATAATTTCATCTTTTATCTCACTTTATAGATTTTGCGTGGCGAAATTAAAAAAATCCAAACTTTGATGATAGTTTAGGAGAAACTACGGTGGCCTTTATAAAACTAAATACGTTAATTTTGTCCTGTAAATTTCCATGTATTTTTAACGTTTGTTATGACAATTAAGTAAAGAATCAACTCTATAAGAGTTTAATTCTTTTTTCATAAGCGATATATATATATATATATATATATAATATATATATATATATATATATATATATATATATATATATATATATATATAATATATAATATATATATATATATAATATATATATATATATATAATATATATATATAATATATATATATATATAATATATATATATATAATATATATATATATATAATATATATATATATAATATATATATATAATATATATATATATATATAATATATATATATATATATAATATATATATATATAATATATATATATATAATATATATATATATATATAATATATATATATAATATATATATATAAAATATATATATATATAATATATATATATATATAATATATATATATAATATATATATATATAATATATATATATATAATATATATATATATATAATATATATATAATATATATATATATATAATATATATATATATATATATATATATATATATATAATATATATATATATTGCCTACATAACCTCCGAAGTTAAGCGACGATGAAGCTGGCTAGTACCAGATGGCTGACTATTTTGGGAATGTATGTGTTGGAGACAACTCCTGCATCGAGTATTACACTTGGTCGTCTTGACCCTGTCTTGCCATCAGGACCAAATGTTTATGGACGAAAGATTGTGGTAGATGCAAGTCCCCCATACTTTAAGCAAAGTCAAGCGCAAGTCACAGCAAAAAGGAAAGGGAGAGATAAGAACTGTAAATACAAACAATCTGAGTTAAGGTCTTATGAGCTACCAGAGGTGAGGTAATATAACGTAACAACAAATTGCCAAACGAAATTATCATATTTTTAGCAAAATGCTCAGTTATTAATTGATTTTTTTTATTTTTTGGTATCAATTCTTCAAACATTTCCTATTTAATGGTATATAAGCCATTTTGGAATCACTTACAGAAAATTACTAATTACTTTTTCAAAGATTTTAAAGTAGTTTTTGTCGTAAAAACAATGAAAATATATAATTTTTTATTTGCTAATCTGAAAGATAATAATTATTATTATTAACATATTCAACAAATTTCACACTTCAAAACGCAAAATATGAAAAATAAAACACATTCAAATTCGAATTTTCAATCTAAAAATCTGATACGTGCACAGTTGTTTTTTTGTTGTTTTATGTACAATCCTCCCTCTCACCACAATACAATATATTTTGTTCAGTTTAGCTGAGCATTTTTAGCATAATTGTACCCACAAATAAAGAAGGGGTTTTGTAAGCGAATATAAATGTATATATATATATATATATATACATATATGTATATATATATGCATATATATACGTATATATATGCATATATATATGTATATATATATGCATATATATATACATATATAAACTCATTTGAAGTTAGATCTGCGGTTTCAGTTTTTATTTTTTCAGTTTTTATTTCGTTTTTGTTTTATTTTCATTTTAAACAACTGAAAAAAGGGGACGAGAAAAATTATGGCAGATTGTATTTTTCTTTTTTGTTATATAGTACGATTTCTGATTTCTTTGGACATTATATTGAAAAACACACATAAGAGAAAAATTAAACAAATTAACACATTTTATTAAAACAATATAAATGAGTAGGCGTTTCTACTTGACTTAATTGTTTGCGCGTACATGACCAATTCCGGGAGAAGCCTTAGGCTGCTCATCAGTATACAGTTAACACTGAAATTATTGGCATATTATCTTATCTATTCAGCTTATAAGAATAAAATTCTTAGCCGGTTAACTTTTTAGTTGAACTTTCACTATGTCTTGTAAATATTCAAAAATGAAGTACAAAACCAATTCTTTTCATAATAATTTATTTTTAAAAGATTAAAAACAATAATTTAAAAAAGGCCATAGTCAAATTTATTGACATTCCATACTAATATTCAGTTGGAAAGCCTTTGTTTTTAATTACAGCCTCCAAACGCTTTCGATAGTTCATTACTAAGTTTTGACAAATATCAACAGAAATATTTGACCATTTTTCCTTCACAATTTTTTTCCTATTCATCGACATTCTTTTTTATTCTTCTTATTGATTTTTTTCTTGACAGCAGCCCACATATTTTTGATTGGATTTAAATCGGGATTTTTACTTGGCCACAGCAAGACATCTATTCTATTATCCGACAGCCATTTCGTAACAGAAATTTTTGCAGTATGTTTGGGATCGTTGTGATGTTAAAAAATATCGGTTCCAAGATTGAGAATTCTAGAAGAATTCTTTAATTTGTATTGATCTTGTTTCGTGATTCCTTCAACGTTTATGAGTTTTCCATTACAATTAGCTGAGAAACAACCCCAAAACACACTGCTTCCGCCACCATGCTAGACGGTGTTCTTCGGATTCTAAGCTTGACTTTTTTTCACCAAACAAGACACATCCCAGTGGCCAAAAAGCTCGAGTTTTGTTTCAATCCGACTAAAGAACTGACGCCCAGAATGTAAAATCCTTGGTAAAATGTAACCTGGCTTCAACGTTTTCTTTCTTTTTTTTATTAAGGAGAAGAGTCTTCCTTGGTCGGTATCTCTTGAGCCCTTGCGTTTTCTTCTCCGTGTTGAAATTAAAATACTACTATCATGCTCGCTTAAATGTTGCAATACTTGATTGGATGTAGTTTAGCATTAAACTTACTAGGCTTTTTGATGCTATTTCGAATTGTTGACACAGAAACCTCAAAACGCTTCGAGATTGATTTGCATACCACCCCCGCGGTAGTGTGCTTCTACAATGTTCTGTCTTAATGCTACTATGCGTTCTTTCGTTTTCACCATATAGTTCTGTGCGTTGTTGACGTAAAAGTGAAGGGTTTCATTATAATTCTTGATTTATAGGAATGTTCTACAATGTTCTAAAATGTTCTATGCAATATTTCAATCTTTTGCTACATTACTTTTTGCCAGAAATTTGAAATTAGTTAATCGTTAAGACATGCTGCCAATACATTTGACTAAGGACTTATTTTAATTTTTTATACTAATTGATTTACAATAAATTACAATACATTAAAATCTGTTTTCATGATATTCTAAAAGTTCAATGAAACTTTTGATGCAAAATTAGTGCGGCAAATGTGCCTATCAATTATTTTCTCGAGAAACATTGAATAATAAGAATAGTGTGCCAATAATTTTGGCTTTATATATATATATATATATATATATATATATATATATATATATTAGCCCTGGTCAAAATCATAAGACCATTTCAGAAAGTAAGCGTTTACGCATATTATCGAATTTTTAATCAAACAAATGGTTAAAAACATTGCCAAAAGGGAAAATATGATGGGGAAAAAAATGAAATCTGCTTCATTCGGAACCTTAACCCTGATCTAATAATTATTTAAAAAAAAAAAACATTTTCACCTGGTCAAAATGATAAGACCACTTATAATTTATCTAACAAAAGGCAATTATAAAAAAAAAGAAAAAAAAGGTCTCAGCATTTAGTACAGCCTCCATTATTACGAATTACTTCAAAAATTATATATATATATATATAAGTGTTGTGACGATTAATCGGAATCGGGAAATCAGGAATTGGAAAAATCGGAGCTTTTGGTAGTATTGGAATCGGTATCGGTATCGGAAAAGTTTGAGCCTATTTTCCGATGCCAAAACCGATTCCTTAAATTATCTTTTTTATTTGATTTTGGTTAAGAAACATCTTCCACTGCTTGTAGTAATAATAAAATAATAAATATTTATTGATTTAAACTTCCAGTAAGACTAAAATCTATAGACACCCCCTCACAAGTGTGTTTTTTACGTTTGAGAAAATATAGGCATATTTAAGATGTGCAAAAGATAGACATATTTAACATGTGCAAAAGATAGGCATATTTAACATGTGCAAAAGATAGGCATATTTAACATGTGCAAAAGATAGGCATATTTAACATGTGCAAAAGATAGGCATATTTAACATGTGCAAAAGATAGGCATATTTAACATGTGCAAAAGATAGGCATATTTAACATGTGCAAAAGATAGGCATATTTAACATGTGCAAAAGATAGGCATATTTTACATGTGCAAAAGATAGGCATATTTAACATGTGCAAAAGATAGGCATATTTAACATGTGCAAAAGATAGGCATATTTAACATGTGCAAAAGATAGGCATATTTAACATGTGCAAAAGATAGGCATATTTAACATGTGCAAAAGATAGGCATATTTAACATGTGCAAAAGATAGGCATATTTAACATGTGCAAAAGATAGGCATATTTAACATGTGCAAAAGATAGGCATATTTAACATGTGCAAAAGATTGGCATATTTAACATGTGCAAAAGATTGGCATATTTAACATGTGCAAAAGATTGGCATATTTAACATGTGCAAAAGATAGGCATATTTAACATGTGCAAAAGATAGGCATATTTAACATGTGCAAAAGATAGGCATATTTAACATGTGCAAAAGATAGGCATATTTAACATGTGCAAAAGATAGGCATATTTAACATGTGCAAAAGATAGTCATATTTAACATGTGCAAAAGATAGTCATATTTAACATGTGCAAAAGATAGGCATATTTAACATGTGCAAAAGATAGGCATATTTAACATGTGCAAAAGATAGGCATATTTAACATGTGCAAAAGATAGGCATATTTAACATGTGCAAAAGATAGGCATATTTAACATGTGCAAAAGATAGGCATATTTAACATGTGCAAAAGATAGGCGTATTTAACATGTGCAAAAGATAGGCATATTTAACATGTGCAAAAGATAGGCATATTTAACATGTGCAAAAGATAGGCATATTTAACATGTGCAAAAGATAGGCATATTTAACATGTGCAAAAGATAGGCGTATTTAACATGTGCAAAAGATAGGCGTATTTAACATGTGCAAAAGATAGGCATATTTAACATGTGCAAAAGATAGGCATATTTAACATGTGCAAAAGATAGGCATATTTAACATGTGCAAAAGATAGGCATATTTAACATGTGCAAAAGATAGGCATATTTAACATGTGCAAAAGATAGGCATATTTAACATGCGCAAAAGATAGGCATATTTAACATGTGCAAAAGATAGGCATATTTAACACGTGTAGATGTGGGATAAAATAACACTTTCATAGTTAAATATCTAGAGATTTATAAAGAATCGGAATCGTCTATATATGAAATTTTATGCAGATTTGAAATAATCGAATTTTCAAATGGGATGTTGCATACATACTATACTCCCTTGAACCGTTTAGAATACTCCAAAGAAACTGACATTTGGGGAATATTTATGAATTGATGTCTAATATCCATTAGTTGATGTCTAATATTTATTAGTTGATGTCTAATATTTATTAGTTAATGTCTAATATTTATTAATTGATGTCTAATATGTACTAATTGATGTCTAATATTTATTAATTGATGTCTAATATTTATTAGTTGATGTCTAATATTTATTAGTTGATGTCTAATATTTATTAATTGATGTCTAATATTTATTAATTGATGTCTAATATTTATTAGTTGATGTCTAATATGTACTAATTGATGTCTAATATTTATTAATTGATGTCTAATATTTATTAATTGATGTCTAATATTTATTAGTTAATGTCTAATATTTACTAATTGATGTCTAATATTTATTAATTGATGTCTAATATTTATTAGTTGATGTCTAATATTTATTAATTGATGTCTAATATTTATTAGTTGATGTCTAATATTTATTAATTGATGTCTAATATTTACTAATTGATGTCTAATATTTATTAGTTGATGTCTAATATTTATTAGTTGATGTCTAATATTTATTAGTTGATGTCTAATATTTATTAGTTGATGTCTAATATTTATTAATTGATGTCTAATATTTTTCAATTTATGTCTAATAGGTATTAATAAAATATCGTACGAATTGGCAGTATCTGAATTCTCACGAAATGCTTCCAACCTCTTTTACATAAACTGCACAAGTACGGTTAGTCTAGAAGTGCCCCGTGTCTATACAAGTGTATAATCGTATACCCATATTGTATTCAACAGTTTTATTATAATTATTTTTATATGGAAATATTTTATTTCTTTATTATTCTTACGTAGAAATAAAAAGACTTATTCACGTTAGATTTTGTGTTCCTTGAATGTTATACTGATTCTATGCTCCAACAACAACATGGCAAAAAGAAAGAAAGAAATAAACACATACTGAAGATGAAGTTTTGCTTCGAAATATATTTATGAATTTCAATATAAATTTCAAACAAAATAAATATCGGTTTATTTCGTAATGATGCTTTGTTTTGGTTCAAACATATTTAATACGTATTTATTTTAAAGAGACTTATTATTTTGTCATCTAATTTATACGTGTGTTTGTGGTGTGTGTGTGTGTGTGTGTGTGTGTGTGTGTGTGTGTGTGTGTGTGTACAGACACATGTATGCAAATCACATCTACAATGCAAGAAAAGAAATTCATTTTATCTCTAAAATTACTCACAGGCATTAAGGAATGTTAGACACTTGTTGAATCAACTTAGAGTAAGAAGGGACGAGAGAAAGGCATATAAAGCTAAGAGGGACATGTTGATTATAACTTACAGATAATTAGAACATTTAAAACATAATTCTTTGCAAACATAACTCAATTCCAGAACTAAATTATATGTTAGCCTGTATTCTGTGCTATAAATGTATATATAAAAAGGCTTAAAAGAAATAAGTGCAGATTCATCAGTATGAAAAATGGACATGACATAATCCAACATGTAAATATTTCATTGACTTGATATATTAGAAAATTCAACTATAATATAAATCTCATCTGTCTGTTTAAATGTATGTATGTATGTATGTATGTATGTATGTATGCCTAAAACTTTCGACAGAAGCGACAGATTTTCACGAGATCGGTATTGTTTTAAAGATCAACCCTTCGGATGACAAATATCGAAAAATTGGCTAAAAACATTAATTTCTTCACCCTCAACTGGGCACTTTTCTATAGAGTGAGGTCGTTTTTTTTTTGGCAATATTTTCGAAAGTCAACCACTCTGTTCGATTGATTAGCCTTAATTTAAACCTACGTCACTTTCGCTTTGGCGATGGGCGCAACAGCAAAGACGTCAGGTTTTTTTAACGTTCTTTTCCTCCTTCGCGGTACGGATTCGAGCCTGCCTGCCTGCCTGCCTACTACCACTCTTTTTTCCTTTTTTACTCAACACACACCTCCAAACACCCGAGCAACGTCGGCCACCCAAGCTAGTATACTATATATAAAGGCAGCTCTGTTTCCCGGGTCGAGCATTCTTGCTAATTAATATCGTTTGCTACTGCTTAAGCGTAATGTAAAGCTCTTTGTAAATTAAAAAAGGGGAGCATTGTAGGCGTGATGGTCACTGATTGTATAAAACACTATTAAATATCATTGCCGAGGGCGCTCATCCAGTGGCTCAATGAATAGAGTTATTGACTATCAACTCGATGGTTGTTAATTCGATCCTATGCTTGGGGTGGGTGCTGGTCTAGTCACAATTTAGAGCTGTGATACAGAGAAAGTCTTCTGTGGAAAGCGATGGAGATATATATATATATATATATATATATATATATATATATATATATATATATATGGGAAGTGCATTAATATCATAAGTAAATATTATTGAAAACTTAATTCGAACACAAAAGCATAATTTTAAAGCAATGATTCAACTTGATCTTTTTAATGAATTTTATTTTGTTAATTTCTTTTCTGTCATTGAATTCATTTGAAAAGTGATAAAGCCCATCACGCTCTCTAATGTGTCATTAAAGTCTTGCTCTATTAGTCGCGCCTATCATATTTACATTATGAACATAAAACAGACGATTTAAACGATGCAAAAATCGTTTCCTCTTTTTTGTTGCGTCTTTTCATTAATTTTTCAAAAGAAAAAAAAAAACGAGCATGTTTAAAGTGTTACCATAACATGTCTACTTCATAATAAAATAAATCTAATTTCTTTGAAATTGTTTTTTTCCTTTTCAAATTTATATTATATTTAACAAAGAACAACAAAAAAAGGGAAATTTTGCAAAGGAGGCGGAAGTGAGAGTTATTTTTCACTAATATATGGATATGCAAACATCACACTTAGATTCAAAATAATTTTTTTTTCTAAAGAAAAAAGTTGATTATTGATAAAAGCTGCCACATTGATAAATAAATATGTTGAAAACTAGAAATGAACAAAAAGTTAACAAAAATAAATAAATAAATAAATGTACAGCCAAAAACGCTGAAAGATTGTATACTGAATTTTATATCGACATTTCAAATCACTTTTTTTGTTGTTGTTGTTGTTATCATCACATTATATTTATACGCAATATCAATGATTAGAATAAAAGTAACGAATAAACTCGGTTTTTGAATTTTAATATCATGTTTATTGAAATGATACCTTTCAGGGTTTTTATTTTCAGACATATGAGCTTTTTACACAAATCAAATATTTTTTTTATTTTAATGTTTCACTTTAATTTAATCAAATATGAACATCTTTTGGAAAAGTCTGTTCTCAAAATAAACATATTTAACATGTATAGAATACAACTTTCTGTTTACTGTTTAAACATAACACAGCATTAAACACACACACACACACACACACATATATATATATATATATATATATATAATCAGTTAGTTTTTTTTATTTTCATCAATTTTATTTTGTGATATGTAAAGATGTCATAACTAAAAGAAAACACACTTGCAACTACTCTTCCGCTTTATTCGGATTTTTGTAATCATACCCATATTCCTTTTATTTTCTTTTAAAGTTGAGGAGTCCCTATTTTTCTGATGAGTCAGGGCAGAATAGATTCAAAACTTGACATAATAATTACATGAATGAGTCTGCGCTATGGAGCAGGTGCTCTCAAGAATTAAACATTTTAACATGCTAAAAAAATAAACGGTAAGATGGACAACATCTTGAAATTTAAAATATAGACCTTTTGTATATATATAACAAAATAAAAATGATAAAAAATAAAGATCAACGTTATTTTTTAATTCACTAACAAAACTTCAAAAACGATGAAGATAATAAGAGATTTTCCTGATACCATGGAGTTTAAAAAAATTACGCCTCTTTCATCAGAGAAAATAATTAGCAAAAATATACAATTGCTATAAAATTGCTACTTCACATAAATATTGGAAACTTTGAAAGTTGCAATATTCGAAAAAGTGATTTAAAATTGAAATGGATATTTAGGTCAAATATAAATAAAATCAAATGACAAAATCCCATCTATGCATTGTTTGATAAATAAATAACAACCCAAAAATCCATACTAAATGTGTATTCGATTCTGACTTATTAAATTTATTTATATAAATATTATAGCGAATTTTTCTTTGTTTCACCACCGACTATTTATTTATATATCTTATTAGTTTATGTATATTACATATAGGTGATATAGTTTAGTACAAAATAATGTCGTTTTATTTTTGACGTTTAACTATATACATAAAAACGACATTATTTTTGCACTAACATACTAGTATATATTGCGTATATATTTCAGCATTTATCTCAACAGCATTCAATAGGTGAGCTGAGCTTAATAGTAATATATATATATATATATATATATATATATATATATAAAAGTGAGAGGTTTATCATTGCTTATTTTAATATGTGCACAAAAGGTGTTCTAAAACTTTGAATCAAAATTAATAAGATGCTTTATTTTGTGATGAGTCTCTTATGACAAGGCGTGCTCCGGACACACTAAGTTCAAAATGGTACTACTCCCACCTTCGTAGCTCTTCTAATTTTTTAATTACACTCGTATATATATATATATATATATATATATATATATATATATATACATATATATATATATATATATATATATATATATATATATATATAAAATAGAGGTTTACCATTGCTTATGTCAAGTAAACACTGCACCATCTTCATTATATAAAAAATGAGTAACCAACAATTGTTATGCTTTTTAGATACTTGTTATATGATTTGATATTTTCGTTTTTCCAGTTATTGAAATAAATGAACATATCGAATAATAAAACAAGTATATAAAAAACTAACAATTGTTGGTAACCCCACTCATTAAGTATCCATTTTTCTAGTTGGAATCTCTATACCCCCTCACACACACACATATATATATATATATATATATATATATATATATATCGTGTATATTAAGGCCGCATGTTCTCGTTGAGGCACATGTTATTAAAAAAACACGGATTTTTTTTTTTTTTTTTTGCTAGGTTATTTTCTTTTTTACCTTTTCCAATCTCCAATTTTGTTCTTTTTATATTTTTTATCAAAGTTGTATAAGCTGGATTCATATGTTTGTTTTTGCATAGCGAGCGCTTTCGACTGGAACATATCCGTTATTCTCAGCAGATTATGCCGTTTAGGTTCTTAAAATTACGTTGTTTTTTTTTTTTTTTTTTAATTATGTTTGGTATTACATATGTTAAAATGTATATATTTTGTTATGGTAACGTGTTGAGAATCGGTTTATTATCGGGACTCTGAACCAGATTTTGTCAGTATATATTTCCTCAGCCTTTACCTTTCCCAAGGGATCCACAAGGCAGTGGAGCTATTTGCCCACAGCTGGTAAAAACTTTTAAATATTTCCAATTCTGACGAATATAACAGAGATCCTCATTGTAGTTATGCTTGTATCACAATAAAAGAGAAATCTTCAGCGATTCCTTTTTAAAAAGAGTCGGCGAAAGAAATACGAATTCCATAATAGTGAAAATAAAAATTTTTTTAAAAATATTCCGAATTTTGATGAAAATAACGGAGAATCTTATCGTAGTTATGGTTGTATTAAAATAAAATCCAAATCTTATGTGATTTTTCTTAAAAAGACACAGGCGAAAGAAACACGAATTCCATAACGAATGAATCAAAATTTCATGAATGTCAATATTTTCTTAAGCGTAAACATTATCTAGACTAAATCATGGATATTGATCAAAATTGGAATAAGTATTCTACACATGAGGTTCATATTTACCCGTTTGAAATGGGTGTTTTTCTAGTATATATATATATATATATATATATATATATATATATATATAGTGGACCCCCACCATACGAGCTACCCGAATTACGAGAAATTCGAGATACGAGATGGCTTCAGAACTAAAATCCTCCCCTAGATATGAGAGAAAATCCAAGTAACGAGTTTCCAGATGAAACCGCTAGGTGGTCAAGTGTGTCGTGTTTCACCACGTCTCCTTAATGGTGCCATTTTAATTCGAGATATGAGCTTCATCCGGAAACGAATGAATCTCGTATGTCGGGAGTTCACTGTGTATATATATAGCAGAACTGGTAAATGGTGAAAACTTGAAGAAGGTGTTCAATACTATTGCAGAGCAAATATATATTTTTTATTTGTGTAACTAAACAGATAAAGCGGTAATAAAATATATGTGTGTGTGTGTGTGTGTGTATTTTTAATTTTTCATTCTCATTCTTCAACTCTTCTCCCCATGTATTATCTATGTTGCAGAATATCTTTCTTTTACGCTCTTGGCTTTACCGGATTCCAGAACAAGAATTCATCTGGTCTAGTGGAGTGTACAACTAATTTTGGTAGAGCATCCAGCTTCGTGCTGTTACTTGAGGTAACTTTACATGAAGAAAGTGCACAATTTGTGTCTGAGCTAATGTATAGCAGTGTCGAGGGCGTTTCAAATACTATGTTATTTTTAATATTTGGTCAGGGATTATTTGTAGGGTAAAATATCCTCATGTCAAGTATTGACAAGTCCTTGTCGAGAGAGAGAGAGAGAGAGAGAGAGAGAGAGAGAGAGAGAGAGAAAGAGAGAGACTGAAAACATTCGTTCGATGATAGTATCTAGTAATTAATTCAAACTGTGCGAGAGAGAATGAAAAATGCGAATCTGTACTTTTAGGTTATTGCACCCTAGAGTGTGAAATTTAATTTAAATGTTACACCAATTTTATATATGCTTTTTCGTTAAATGTAAATTAATATGGAATAGCCTAAATGATGTTAAAGACTAGCGTTTCAATTATATATCTACGTGCTAACAGAGTAGGAATTTATTTCTTTTTATTTATGTGTTTTGTAATCTTTTTTCTCTCTCTTTCTTCAAATTTCGATTCTGAGTTTATAATTATTATTATTATTTGTTGTTGTTGTTGTTGTTTTTGTATAGGTCAAAAACGACTTGACAGCAACGATTAACCCCTGGGACTGCTTTTAACATCCAACATTAAAACCTTTTGGTTTAGGGTTTGTTGTTTTCTTTTTGAGGGTGGGGTGGAGGTCTCAATTTCATTTAAATTTTACAGGAAAATAAATCATTGTCAATGACTATGCATCAGCTTGATTTGATTGGCCACGCATATCGAAAAAAACCAACAAACAAAAAAAAACAAAACAAAAAAAAAACACAAGAATCAGAACAGACAAACACTCATGACCATGTACATATTTGTTAGCCAACACAAACACTCAGCTTGTTTCGATATAGACATTTTTAGGTGCATACGTAAAAAAGAACAAACATAACTCTTAGTAAGGCACTCGGTACAATTGCAACAGAGCGCGCAATCTCGTATTACCGCAACAGTAGCAGCTGTATGCAAATGTTCAGGCTGTGTAGGAGGTGACGTCACGGCAGAAGGAAAGAAGAATATTATAAAAAGAAAAAAAAAACGTGAACCCTTGGCGTTAGTTAGGGAAGGAGAGATAGGCGTGTTACATAGGTGGCGCGAGAGCGACAGGAAAAGACACACGTTAAACCTGGCCAAACAGGGATGGAGTATCACGTGTTCGACATGGCAGAGTCTTGTTATCCACAATAGAGTGCGAAAGGACTTTTGAACAAGAGACAGGGCATCCTTCTGGAAAGTACATGTAAATAAATATCTGTTGTTTAAAATAAAAAAAAGTAAAGCGAACTCTTTCTTTGTCTTTGTTACCTTGTATCGAACTCTACATGTAAACGTGTGTAACGTTACATAATCACTATTGTTACCAGTGTCAAGGCCGTTGTCGAGGTGACTTGTTCTCTGTTGGTTGAAGTTTGCTCCTGTGAAATTCTAGGAGGTCCATCCAACCAGTCTTTGCTTCATCACCTTTTGAGAAGCGGTTTATTTATTATTAATTGCCTGAGGCGCCCATATTGGGAATTGCCGATGGCGTTGTCCAGGCATTTTTTGTAGGCTATGATGCCATTCCTCAAGGATGCTATCTTTTTAAACCCCATTTTTCCGGGCTTGTGTTACATATTCTCGCCGTGGGAGGTAGATAAAGTGCTCGATATCAATGAAGTAGAGCTGTATGTGCTAAAAGCATTCATTTGCATTACATCAGCCAAAAAATAGTTCAAATAACCAACAAACAATGTTCAGTTCCTAAATACTAGTATAGTATATAAAACATGTTTTGCTGTACTACGGCTCATCAGCATATCTTGATTGTTCCAGGGCGTGAACCTTGGACTATAGGTACTATGATCGGGTGTGTAACCGCTATGCTACAGGTTCCAGTTTAAATGACATGCTACTTTTATCGCTTTTAAAGTTATGTTGATTTTTTATTGCTGATTTTGTTAAACGTTTATTAAATATTCAGTATTAGCGTCTCCTTCTAAGGAGAAGTAGTTTTCCCTGAAAAAGATCGCTCCTATATTTTGGGCGTAAACAAATAAATATATATTATTTATTTATTTTAATTATAAAACGATCTACGTACACGTGTTTCGCCGTTTTAATCCAAGTCCAAGCGCTCTAACCAATTGGCCAACGTCAACAGCTACGCAAAAAGCAGATAAATTAATTCCGTAAACAGAACGTCTGAGCTCCATTCTCTGGTGCCCCCTTGCCAATTTTTCACGAAAAACACCCGACTAGCTGAAACCACCGTCAATAATTTTCCTCACTGTTTATCCGTGCCTAAATCAAAACATAGATTCCATGAACAAAGCTTCTTTCTTAGAACTGCACGCACGTGGAACTCTCTGCCGCTTGCCTGTCACCCCCCCGACTTCAATCTAGATGTCTTCAAGTCCAACACAAACAAATTCCTGATGAACCGCCTCCTTAAGTAATGACACTTTATCAAATCTCCGATACTAACTATTACTACGATACTATCCCATTGATTACTGTACACGCAATAACCCTTATCCCAGAGTGGCTTCTGGGCCTTGATAAGTGGTGGCCACCATGTAAAAAAAATAAATAAATAAAAAAGAACAGTTTTTACTACTTTTCTGTCTCCCTCACACAATTAAAAATCAAGATATAATGATACTAAACCTTTCGCCTAGAATTCTTATTCTATTTTTGATCCAAATCCATTGTATGGATTAGTATTCTAGAAAACACAAAAATAACGTTTGAAATTCCAGAAAACGAATAGTTTTCAAGATATGATAAAATTATAATTTCAAAAAGTGGGGGATCACTTTATTATATTAATTTAACGTGAAATAAACATTCACTTTATGGCCACTTTTTTAGGAGCGTCTGCTATTTTTTTTTTTAGGTGTGGTGTTTATTATGGTATGGTAGGCAAATAAAACCTACGTTAAAAACTTGTTTTTGGTTGTGTTGAAAACAAGTATTGCATTTAAATTTTCCACAAATAAGTATTTTTCAAGGTATTAAGTTAAAAAAAAAATGCACGCTTGCGCATACAATAACCACCACTAATAACATGAAGAATTATTTTGCTTAATACCCGGAGAAATACTTATTTGCAGAAAATTTTCATGCAAAATTCATTTTCAGCACACCTGAAACCTATAGTAAATAAGTTTTTAAGGAAGGGTTTGTATTGGTCTACCAGGACACAATTACCAAATAAACACCACCCCTAAAAAATTAACAGACGCCCTCCCCTCAAGAAAAAAAAGTGAGTGTCCATTTTATGTTAAATTAATATTGAAAAGTGGCCCCCTCACTTTTTAAGACTATAACTTCTTCATATCTTGGAAACTACTTGTTTCCTGGAATTTTAAACGTTATTTTCGTTTTCAGCACCCTCAAAAACCTATTACAGTGGTAATTTTAAAGGATTTTATGAGGGTGGAAAGATATTGCACCAATGTTTCAATCATAGTCATTTGTTTTTCTGGTTTTGCATATGAATTACAAAATATTTGATATTTCCTCAAAAACTCTAGAGGGGAGACTAAAACTTGCTGTTATGGTTTCAAATGATCTGAAGTAACAGCAAGGGGAGACTTGATTCCAAATATTTCTCAGATGTTATATCTTCCTTCTTTGGTTTTCATACATGATGTAAATGTCGTAGTGTATAAAGATTATTTTATACTGGAGATATTCACAATCGTACCCTATTTCCAAAAGAGGGGAGATATAACATATGAGAAATATTTGGAATCAAGTCTCCCCTTGCTGTTATTTCAGATCATTTAAAACCATGGCAGCAAGTTTTAGTCTCCCCTCCATCAAGGCCAGAGGCTTTGGGGAAATATCTATCTCTCTATCTATTCAAACACACACATTATATATATATATATATATATATATATATATATATATATATATATACTGGTAGCCAAATTAAATATTTAAATGCTCATATCTTTGATTTTAAGGATCAAAACTAAGAGAAAATTTGCAGGCTTTTTGAAGATTATAACACTATTATGTGGTTAAAATTTTATGACAATTGGTAGAAAGACCTATATTTTCAAACCAATAAAATATGCCCAAATTTGCCTACATTTGTATATATATATATATATATATATAAGTGTTGGGACGATTAATCGGAATCAGAATCGGGAATTGAGAAAATCAGAGCTTTATGGGGTATCGGAATCAGGAAAATTTGAGCCTATTTTCCAATACCAAAATCGATCCCTTTAATTATATATTTTATTTTATTTTGTTTTTATAAAACATCTTCCATTGCTTGTAGTAATAATAAAATAATAAATATTTATTGATTTAAACTTCCAGTAAGACTAAAATCTCTAGATTACACCCTCACAAGTGTGTTTTTACGTTTGAGAAAATACATGCACATTTAAGATGTGTTTTTACAGTAATCGAGACAAAATAACAACTTTATAGTAAAATATTTAGAGATTTATAAAGAATTGGAATCGAGAATTTTGTACAGAATCGGTAATTGTATCGGAATTGGGAAAATTATTGGTATCGTCCCATCACTAATATATATATATATATATATATATATATATATATATATAGTGTTCTGCAGGCCAGCTTCAGCTTTGATGCTTCGGTTGTCTCCCCTGTGGTCATGCCAGGCTACTAATATTACTTAATAAGTTAAATGGGTAAAGAGGGGTTCGTGGGTAATAAAAACATTTACAAGATGGCATGGCATTTGAAGCAATTGCAGCAAAACTGATTTTAATGCACCAAATAACAGAAGAATAGGCATCCGAAAAAAGAGCAACAATTAAAATCACTTTATTTCTAAGAAATTAAAACCCCAAATGGTAAAAAAAAAAGAAGAAGAAAAACAAAATGGAAGAATGCAAAAGAACATGCAAAGATAATGAAAAATGTCATGTCCAGAAGAAATCCAATCCGTTTCTCTTCACTCACTGTACTTTTGACATCGGCAATTTGAATGGCAAACATTTCGAAACACAAACATTTGTACTTTTTTCTGCTACTGATTCTTGGCTGTTTTAAAAATATATTTAAAAATCAACAAAAAAAAAAAAGAAAGAAAAACAAGAAAACGTATGCTTCATTAAAAGTCTAATAGCTGGGGTCAAATTATTGTTGATTCCAATAAAATATTTTTAAAATAATTAATTTTTATATAATCTTATAACTGCTGTTTCTGTGCGAATTGAGTTTCAAATATTTCCACCCTGAGGCGGGATAAATACTTTTTGAATAATGCATTTTACAGCGTTTCTTCTTTTTCTTTTGCTATTTTTCGTCTTCTTTTTTCAAATATTTTTGCATTCTAGGTAACTGGAATATATTTTTTTATTAATTTTACTTGTTAATATAAACATTTTATCAAATCTCTTTTCTTTTCATATGCATTTTTTTCTTCTTTATTGCTAGAGCTGCTAAAACCATCTTTGAATTTTCTGCCGAGATATGCTTCAACTCTGACGTGGAGAGAATGGCTGTCATGTTGCTTCCTGACAGAACATAGTTCGCTTATGGTTAGAATTGCAGGGAAGTTGGGGATACTTTGCAAATCCTTACTCTCTTCGTTTTCTTTTGTTTAGTTTTCTGCTTTTAAGAAGGTGGCAGAGGTAAAAATGCTTCTCTTTCGAGAGCTTAAACTCAAATATCATTTCTAACAGATTCACCTGAAGGCATTTTTTTGTCAAATAAATTTTTGGCAAATATATTAATAAAGGAAAAAAACTTACTGAATCTTTTGACAGCAAAGTTTTTGTTTCGTCAATGTCATACTGTAAATAAATTTATTTTAATAATCTCATTTATAAAACTTACAATGTCTGTCTGTCTGTCTGTATTTTTTTTAAAACTGTATCTTCATCAAAACAAGAGCTCGCAAAGCGACACGAGGTGGCTGAAATGATTCCATTTTTGTGGGTCGTTTATTTTATGGATCTTTAGCCTGTTAAAATAGTTGTTAAGAAATCAGAACTTTCCACGCGTGTATCGACAAAAACTGCTCTTTATACGCATGCGCAAATTGTTATACATTTTATAAATTCATCTTAGTTTATTTTAATTACGTCATATTCGAATGACGGTAGCCCAGTGGAAACGTCATCAGCTTTGAATGCTACGTTTTTGCTTTCAGTTTCGATTCTAGCTGATGGCACCCAAGTCACAATTTTGTTTACTCTTGAAATCACAACTATACATTGGATAAAATATCGTATGAAATATTAGATAGAGAATTGGCTCTATAATCATATGTACGAAACTTGGATGAATTTAAATATAATATTTAAGCGTATTTTATGACCAGACAAAGCCGGGTTCTGACCTAATTTCAGAAAGGAAGCTGCATCGATTTCTTTATATATCTATTTAAATCATTACTATATATTGAATACAATCTCAACTCGAAAGAATTTACATCTCTGAAATAGGAATTCCTGAAAAATATCGTTCAGTCATGAAATCCTATTTGTTTTCTCGTGAGTGAAACAAAAACAGAACTTCAACGTCGTTTGTCCTCAACTCGAGAGAATTTACGTGAATCAAACAGGAAGTAATTCCTGCAAAATACTGTTCGACCACGAAATACTGTATTTTCATAATTTTGTCTTGAAAACTTTTTAAACAAGATTTCTTGTAAGCTGATTGTATATATATTTATTTATTTTTGCTCCGGAAATTATTGAATGAAATACAAGTGGATAAAGAAGACGCACGGCCAATTCAGTAGAGATCTATCAGCAGCAGTGGACAAAGGAAAAACCTGGTTATGGTTGTCAAAATTTTACTCAAAAGTTGGGAGAGAGGCTTTAATATGTGCCGCGCCAGGACAAATGATGTGAAGTATCATATTGATAAAACGACAGAAAGTCCCCCGTGTCGCGTGTGTAGACTGAAATGAGAAAACGTACAGCTTCTTGTCGATAGTTGTAAGAAATTAGCTCAAAAGGAATACAAGAGGCAGCATGACAATATTACGAGAAATATCCATTGGGATATATGCAAGAAAAGAGGATTAGAATGCAGTGAAAAATGGTGCATTCATGCTCAAAAAGAGATGATGGAGAGTAATAATGTGAAATTATTGTGAGATATGAATATGTGAAAATGTGATTGAAGCAAGGATTTAGTGTTGTTTAAAAAAAACCAAAAAAAACAAGGCAATAATCGTTTATATAGCAATGCTAGTTGATATGAATGTGGAAGAAAAAGGAAAGGAGAAGGTCGAAAGTTATCAACACTTAAAAAAGGAGATAAAATGACTGTGGAAGTTGAAGAAGGTAAAAGTTATACCCATTGTAATGGAAGCCCTGGGGAGTGTAACAAAAGGATTCAACAAGTGGATTGAGAAAATTGGGATCCCTTGCAATGTTGGAGTACTACAAAAAAACTGCCTTGTTGGGAACCGCCAGAATGTTGTGGAAAGTGCAGGAAGACTGAAAAAAGATGCTGATAGCATATGGTCATTTATTATGATCCGTTTATCAGTTTAAAATTGGCAATACTAACAGCCAGGCACAAAATGTGAATAATAATAATAATAATAATAATAATTGATTTCGTTTATCAACGTCTCCCTGGAAAGGGATGAAATTCATTTCCAGAGGATTTCTCTCAATCCCGGCTCCAAACCAGGAGTTTCAAAGATCAATGGTTTTCCTAAGGATGTTGGTGGTACCTACAATAGCAGAAGTCTGAAGGCCACCTAAAACATTGGGGATTGGTAGTTTTTTCAATTGTCCTTCCTCCAGACGACTTGATACTACTCCTAGCATCCTTACTATGATCGGAATTATTTGTGTTTTAACCCCGTGTATACGCCTTATAAGGCCAATAGAGCATAATTGCTCCACTTCTTGTTCTCCTTCTCTCTCACATATCTGTCCCACAATCTGCCAGTTTTTTGAGACCTTGTCAATGACGACCAAATCTGGACGATTATGTTCCAATTGTTTAGTCGTTATGACACTTTTGTCCCATAATACATCTACATTCCCATCCTCACTTGTTCTCACTTATTCAGGCACATCCTCAAACCATTTTCCAGCACACTTCACGCCAACTTTCTTACAGACCTCCCAATAAATCCAGAGTTCCATGCGATCGTGTCTTTTGCGGTACTCTCTCTCTCTCTCTGGGCCAGTCAACTACACCCTGCTGCAAGATGTGCAATTGACACTGAGGTCTTACCGCAAATCTGGAATTCTGCAGCAACTTCCTCTCCTAGAACCACTTTTTTGAGCAATCGTGTTCCTAATGCCTGCTCTTGTGCTGCACAACAAAAGCTTCAGTATCCTTAGCCAGATACCCAGCTCTAAGCCATTGCCATGATCTTTCATCAGCCACTTCTGCTATATCCTGGAAAAACCTTCCGTGCATTTTATTCCTAGTTAGTTCCTCTGCCCTTTCTCTATCCATACATTTCACATAATCAGACTTGGTCTCACATACCTCCACTTCAATGGCCACAACCTTAAGCATCCACTTCTCACTTCTAACCACATGCTCCTTCAATGACATCTCCTCAGTTCTAACACAATCTTTTACACTTTTCAATCCTCTCCCACCATCTTTCCTCTTTTGATACAGCCTCACTACGCTACTTCGAATGTGAAATATACCAAACATTGCCAAACTTTTATAGTTTTGATATCCATGGCATGCAACTTCTTGTCAGACCATTCTAAAATTATCGCACTGTGTCTAAAAACACTGACTGCTCATGCATTCACCTCTTTCATTAGGTTTCCTCCATACAATTTCGACTTCACAATTATTTTCACTCTTCTAAGATACTCCTTCCTGACTTTCTCTTTTATTTCTTTGTTCATGATGCCAACACCCTCCAACACTCCCAAATACTTATACCTTGTATCTTCTATTTCTTTCATGATTTCTCAATTTGGCAGCACTATTCCATTCGAATGAACCTTTACTCCCTTTTCATCACCAACACCGCACATTTACTAATCTCAAACTCCATCCCAATGTCTTCTGAGTATGTCCCCACAAATTCTACCAGTCTCTCCATTTCCTTTTCATTTCTACCGAATATTTTCAAATCATCCATAAACAATAGATGGTTGAGGCGTCTGTCACCAGATCCAAAGTTATACCCCAGTTTCTCTCTCTTCAAGAGGATGCTTAGTGGCATCATTATCATTACAAAAAGAAGTGGAGATAACGAATCTCCTCGGAATATTCCACGTTTAATGCCACTCAGATTCCTCTTCTTCCTCAAGCATTTCCGACAACCTCTCTGTTCATCAGGGAAAACACCATTACTCACAAGATGTCCATAAATTTTTCCCACAAAGATTCCAGTTAACAGTTTCCACATTAGTGGTAGACATGTAATTAGTCTATAATTGCTGGTATCTGTTCCCTTCGCAGGATCTTTCCAAATTAGTGTCGCCCTTCCCTTAACAAGCCAATCAGGGACATCTCCAGACTCTAAGACCCTTTGCAGGGCAGGTGAATAAAGGCATTGGAACTGTTTGAACCAGAAGCCCATCACTCCATCTGGACCAGGTGCCTTCCAGTTTGTCATCAATGGTTATCTCAACGTTCTTCATCTGCTGCATTCCTGATAGCCTTTCTCTGACCTCTCCCAACCAGCTAGCCTTCTTATTATATCGCCCTTTGGCAGACCAAATTCCAATCCAGGACTTCCTGGCATCATCTGCATTTGGAGTGAGACCAGAATTTCCCGCCTGTTTACTACCATTGACTTCTTTATACAGCTGAGACTGATTGTTTCGGAAAAGGTTATCCTGCCAAAACACAATACTTTTTCCAACAGCGTTCCTAATTTTCATGCCACTAGTGTGGATCTTCTCTTTCAACATTGTTAAAGCAGTCATGATTTCTTTTTCCAGCAATCTATACCTCCTTCCAAGCTCGTCCTTGGCTTTCTGTCCTAGTTTTACTTCTTTTCTTGTTTCTTTGATTCTACCAATGTCTTTCCGCCACCGTTTAATACTTTCTTCATAATAATAATAATAATGAAGAAGAAGAAGAAGAAGAAGAATATATGTAACTAGAATAATACCCATCGGAAGACAATAAAAATTAATTCCTCAAATAGAACGTTTTTGTACTGCTTTTATGTCTCATTTATACGAAGATTAAAATCAAGAAATAATGACAATAAACCTTATGCCTCGTGAAGGGTCCTATTAGCTATGGCAATCGCTATAATATTTGTTATATGTACAATTGAACTGAGCTTCATTAATTTCAACTAGCCGTCCATCCCCGGTGTTGCCCAGTGTTTGTTTGTTATTTTATATTAATTTTTGTTTAACTTTTTTGTTTTAACTACATCGAGATTTTTTACTAACTCATTTTTTGTTTTTAAAATATTTTCAAAGCTAAATTTAAATTTAACGATATTCTTTGTTGACTTGTTGTCTTATATATTATAATTGCCAATTCATTATTGAGATGAGCATTATTTATAAATTTATTTATTGCGAACTATTATCCTCATCTTTTTTTTAACAACTAAAACAGACGAAGTCCAGAGAAATAGTTGGCTGAAATGTCGTGAAACAACAACTAAAAAACAGACGAGGATAATAGTCCGTAATAAATAAATTGACTAAGTTCTTAATTGAACAAAATAGTTCAAAACTAATTTTGCTATGTTGTTTTCATCTTTAAAGATTATTTGATGTAAACAGTTCTTCTTTAACGTAATACACTTGTATCTTGTGATTCTAATCCTGGTATCAAGGAATTTAAATTCTTAACGTCTTTCTTGGAGCAGTGTGAAAACGTTCTCTTGGCGTCTGAGTTCGCGCGGCGGTTTCAAAGCTATCTTTTGAAATCCTGTTCTTTTCTTCACTTGGTGGTGACTACATAGAAAAAAATCTGAAGCACGAAAGGTCGCTCGTTGTAAGGGCACCAATCCCGTCTTCATAACCCTTCAACTTTTCGATTTAAAAGCAATAGGAGGATTTCCTTTTGGACCGACCCTTATATATGTATAGACTTATATACGTAAATATGCAGATACATATATATACATATTCATGCACACAGACAGACACACACACATTATATATATATATATATATATATATATATATATATATATATATATATATATATATATATATAAAGGAGTAGCGTTCGTGCGTATGTGTGTACAGTCCATACCACCAGACCTGATATGATGATGGTCTCCGACTTTGGGATGGTTCACACCATTTTCAAGGTTAAAGTCATATTTGGCACGACTCTTCATAAACTCCCCAACCTAGGAATGGTGCATACCAAGTTGGGGTTCGTCACCATCCCGGGAGCCGTCACATTGGCGCCGGCCAACTTCTTTGTGAATTTGAATCAGATCACACTGCTCCTTTCTCATCCCTTCAGCCAATATTGATGAAATTTGGCATGCTAGTAGTCCTTAGCATAGGCCAAAATTTAAATCGGATCCCCAATCATGATTCT
>NC_136484.1:63220450-63225450 GCF_053919585.1 Euprymna scolopes | reverse complement strand
ATATACAGATACATATGTATATATATACATACATATATATATACAGATACATATGTATATATACATACATACATATATATATATACAGATACATATGTATATATACATATATATATATATATATATACAGATACATATGTATATATACATACATACATATATATATACAGATACATATGTATATATACATACATACATATATATATACAGATACATATGTATATATACATACATACATATATATATACAGATACATATGTATATATACATACATACATATATATATATATACAGATACATATGTATATATACATACATACATATATATATACAGATACATATGTATATATGCATACATACATATATATATATATACAGATACATATGTATATATACATACATATATATACATACACAGATACATATGTATATATACATACATATATATACATACACAGATACATATGTATATATGCATACATACATATATATATATATACAGATACATATGTATATATACATACATATATATACATACATACACACTTATATTTAGATACACACACACACACACACATATATATATATATATATATATACTAGCAATGTACCCGTCGTTGACTGGGTTTAAAAACAGCCTACAGAAAATGGACTCTGATTTATGAAAGTATGATAGGTTACGAAAAGGAAGGGTTGTAAAGAGATAGCTTCGAATTTGGGGGTATCAAAACCAAAGCAAAATATGATGAAAGTAAAAATAAAATAGATAAACCCCATAATTTGTTATAGCATACCTGTTCACACTGAAACACTTATCACAATATTCTGTGGATCTATATTAAAAAAAACCTTGTTAAACTTTGTGACATATTTCCATTCCATGGAGGTCAGGCGCGAACGAACACCCCATAATTTTATTATACCATATCTCTTCAAACTGAAACATAATTATCAAAGTATACTTACGCAGATAGATATGAAAAGTCTTTATTAAAGTTTGTGCCTATTTCCACTCTATGAGGGCCAGGCGCGAACGCAGACCCCACAATTTTATTATACCATCCCTATTTAAGCTAAACCATACTTATCAAAGTATTATTATGTACATCTATATCAAAAACACTTATACACGTTTTTTTTTTACATTTTTAAATTTTTTATTTCCATACTTTGTGGACCTGGCGCGTACGCAGACCCCACAATTTTAATGAATCATCATTATGCTAGATAAAACATACCCATTTCTGTGTCTCGATGCATTTTCTATCATTATATGTGATCAGTTTTCTATAATAGTCAACCATATAGGAGCCTATTCGTGACCAGACACACACAGACGTTCCGCTTTATATTAGCGAAGATATGCATATATATATATATATATATATATATATATATATATATATATATATATGCATATATATATGCATATATATATATGTGTGTGTGTGTGTGTGTGTATATATATATATATATATATATATATATATATATATATAAATAGATACATAGATACATACACACATAACACATATACATATTAAAATGCATACATGTACTTGACAGGAAGAAAGGAAATAGTTTTCAATGCAAAAATACCAGTGTTTGCTAAATGATTTTTGAAATGTAGATAATAATCCTATATTTACATATGCCCTTCCCTCAATTCAAATATTTCTGGAGGCAAAATGAAATAAAAGCAAGTAAACAAACAAACAAACGAAATACAAAGTAAATCGAATAAATGTATAAATATATTGAACATTTTATTAACTACGACTTTTTGCAGCATATTGAATTTTTAAAATAAAAATAGCATGGAAAAAAGAGAAAGCTGAAAAGGTAATAATTGCAACTAAATTTAATACATTTTGAAAATGAGTTTCTTTTTTTTTTTCAGAAAAAAAAAGACAAATATATTCAGTGAGAAAAAGAGAAGGAAGGGAAAGGGGTATACGGTGTGTCTCAAATACCCGTTTATGTTTGAAAAGAAAATGGACTAATCTGATCATTTTATTAAAAGACTAGCTTTGTTGGCTCGTTTCATAAAGTCTGCTAGCGCAAATACTTTAAACATTAATTAAAAATAATGAAATTTTATTCATAAGTTTGTAATAAACAAAAATTAATAAATCTCTCTGATTTATTCGAATAAACAAATACACATTAATATCTTTATAATTTCGATATAAATTTACTATTTTTAAAATGTGTCCGAAAGGAAATAAAGAAAGCATTTTGCCTTTTAATTTAGAAATAAATCGCACCTTCTTCAAAATACAGCCAATCTTTCCAAAGAAAGGAATATTTGAACCCAGCTACTAAGTATTTGTTTAAGGAATACAATAAAATTGCAAACCAAGACTACTTTTATATTACAAATCAAATAACAGTTAATCGATAAAACGTTCTTTCTGAAAACAAATATGCAAATTAATTCATCTTGTAATTTATATCGCTTATGCATAAACAATACATTTAAATGATTGCCAAATTTCTACAAGAAACACTCGTCTCGCTGTAACCACTATCAATAATTTACCCCACTCTTTATCTGTGCTTAAACCTAAACGTAGATTCCATGAACAAAACTTCTTTCTTAGAACTACACGCCTGAGGAATTCTCTTCCGTCCCTGCTTTCCAACTGACTACAATATGGTCGTCTTCAAGTCCATTGTAAACAAGTTCTTGATTAGCCGTCCCCTTAAGTAATTCAATTAACCAACATTTCACTACTAACTATTACTACAATATAGTCACATTGACTACCGTACTCTTATCCTCAAGTGGCTTCTGGGGCTTGATAAGCGGTGACCTCTCTGTAAAATAGAAAAAATTTTGAAATAACTTTAAATTCGACGTTTGTATTTTACTGTTACTGATTGTACTACAGATAAAGTACTTGGTAAAATTCAGTGCTAAGGCTCTGAAGAGGGTAGGTTCAATCCTCAGTGTGGGTAATACTAAAAATACAGTTTAGAACTACTTAAGGCTTCTACTTGATCATGGCACTAGCAGATCGCCCGGTGTTGCCAGGTCATAAAATACGCATAAATATACATTATGCAGATTTCCATGTAATTATTATAGAACCAATTTTCTACTGATTATTATCACATATATAGTAATGATTTCAAAAGTTATAAAAAATTATGATTTGGATACCATATGCTAGAATTGAAATCTAAACGTTTAGCCTTAGTGGTTAATTATCTCTCCAGCGTCTTAGATGGACACGAAATGTTTAAAATTAAGAAACTTTGAGCTATAAATGTTTAATTTTGAACATTCTTAAATGAGTAATGTTTTATTCAACTAACACTGCCAAGGTCGATTCTTTTGTTTTCAATTTTGACCCCATAACAGCATTTTTTGCCCGCTAAAAACCAAATTGAAAATGTGCTACAGACCCATGTATCCTACATATTAAATGTTAAGTTACTGGTTCAAATATTCAGAGATGAGTTTGGCAGAGAGTTTTCGCACACACACCGACAAGATCACATACACACGGATAATTTATAGAGGGAATTAGACCGGAAGTCTAGAAGAGCAAAGTTTAATTTAATGTATTAATACTTTAAAGGAACATTGCTCATAGTACTGTAGATGTATAATAAGCTCAATAGGTATATTTATCCTAGAGCTATATTAATATTGAGGATAAAGATTAATAATTGTAAATTATGCATACGGCACTATAAAGATTCATCTACCTTACTTATTTAAAAAATGCTAGTTTATTTTGGTGTCTTACCATATCCCCACCCCATTTGTGCTGCTGAAGAGACAATATTTACAACAAAATTTATTGTCAATTATTGCCAATATTATTTGTCAATATTAATAAAATGATTATCGTTTCCGAAACGATCGTACACTCAATTTGATTTTGTTTTGTTATTCCTTTTGAAACTAATCCATCATTTATGACTAGCGGAGGTACCCGGCGTTGCCCAGGTGTTTGGAAGTGTGTATGTAGGAGGGGGCCCTGTTTTAATATTATTAAAAAAAAACACGATGTTAAAAAGAAATTGAAAAAACCAAAACAAAGCAAAACCGCGAACAAACATAAAAAAGAGGAAAAAACGTTTAGGTAGGACGACAGGCTCGAACCCGAAGCATCGAGGCTAAGACGGAAGAAAAATGCTCGACACGTTACGTCTACGCCAAAGAGACACAAAAGTGAGAACGGATAAAATTAAACCTTTAAAAACACCTGCAGGTGGTTTAAACTAACGTCAACGTTTTCTAGGTCCAACATGACGTCATTGTCGTAGTAGCAGGATGAGAGAAAATGAAGGAACGATTTTTTCGGCACCCTTCTTGTAAAAAAGGGGCCAGTTTAGGGTGAAGGAATTAATATTTTTGGCCAATTTTTCGATATTTGTCGGGCGAAGGTTGGAGCTTAAATATGATACCAATCTGGCGAAAATCCGTGGCCTGTGTTGAAATTTTTTGTGAGACACACAAACACACACACACACACACACACACACACAAACATTTTCGCTTTTATATATATATAGATAATCTTTATCCTTAATATAAATAAATATAAATGACTTCTTCATTTAATCACATGAATTAATATACGAAGGCATAATTTTATGCGTAAATTTTAAATATTTACTTCAACAGTGCTCAATACATAGGTAGAGCTTAGTTATAAGTAATAAAAATATATATGGCAGTTAAGCTACACAGAATATTCCGCGTTTCATCCATGCTAGGATTCGTCAGGCTTATATATATATATATATATATATATATATATATATATATATATATATATATATATATATATATATGTGTGTGTGTGTGTGTGTGTGTGTGTGTGTGTGTGTTCGAAAACGTTTCCATCTTAAATTCGACGCAATTATGCAAAAGTAGGCAGAATTCGGCGTAATAGTGGAATAAAGTCAATCCTCTAATAAGAAACCATGAAATTAATAAGAAACGTTTTGCAAAGGAATATGTAAATTAATTGACCTTTCTG
>NC_136484.1:63187950-63215450 GCF_053919585.1 Euprymna scolopes | reverse complement strand
GCATTGGAAAAAGGCCCTGTCGGTGGGGCATTAGAATATGCCGACTGCCCCCCTGCAGAGGGTAACAGTCCCTCAATGGGGGTCCTGGATATGACCTTAAACTATATCCAGTGGTGAGGCCCCAGCTTGTGGGCTTTGGGGAGTGTGGAGCCACCCTTTAATTATCATTGCTCCCAGGTCCACTCTGACCCGGAGTGGTAGTACCTGTTAGGGTCCCAACTATGGGTTAAATAGAAACCGACGTGAAAACAACAAATATATTCTATTTAAAAAAATTTTCTTCAAAATCTTTGGATTCGGCATTAAATAACCCGAAAAGGGTTGATATGCCGTAAAACAAAAACAACCAACCAACCAACGTATTGGAAAAACTCGACAATGTTTTTTATATCTTAAAAGTTAACATTACAGATACATTTACCAGTGTTCTGATATGCACTGTGTTAAACTAAATTTAAATTATTTCATAAACAGAATAGATTACTAATGTAATCCTTATATATATTGTACATTAAATAGTTAAACCAAAAAAACATTTAACAGTTTTCAGATATGCACTATGATATAAAATAATAATTGCAATTTTTACATCATATTTTGAAAGCAGCGGCACTATAAGATAAAAGATAAAACTAGTAAGAGGATTAGGGCTACTAGCGAGACCAATATAAAATAGAATGCACCTACTAATCCTACCTCCTGCTGGATGTCGAAAAAGAAGTCATTATGAATTAATGTTTCGTTTAATGAATAAGATAATTATGTATGAGTACGGAATATTCAAATATATCAAATACAACATGGCAATGCCGGGAACTTCAGCTAGTATATATATATATATATATATATATATATATATATATATATATATATATATATATATATATATATAAGAAGCATAAATGAAAACTGTAAATCAAAGTTTACATGTACAGTTTATACTTCGCCGAATAGCTCCAATAAATAAAGACGGTTAATATATCCTTATTCGGCAGCGTTTCAAAGAATGCAACATTCCTCTCTTCAGAGGAAGGAAGTTAGTTAGCAAAAATATATAAAGAGTAGGGCTAAAATTTTGATGGTTTTCGCATTTTATGAAACTGCATTGTATGATGATGGTAATAGAATACAAAATGATGTTTGTATATGTTTGTCAAAATGAATAAAGAAAATGGAGAAGAAAGGATAGAACAAACTGGAATGGGTAAATCCAGGATGCAATATAGTCTTTTGTAGATATCAAAAAGCGAAGAAAGTTTATATTTGTTTTCGGAGTTTCAAATAGTCTCAATAGACAATAGTGAAATTTGATGATAATTCAATTCTATCTGATCGAGGTGAATAATCCAAAAACTGTTAAAGAGAGAGATTATATCTTACATCGAGCGATAGTGAATAAACACATCAAATCCAAGTCAGAGGCAAGGTTGTCATCCTCTAATACTTCAATCGGCTACTTTAAGAGCAATATATATATATATATATATATATATATATATATATATATATATATATATATATATATATATATATATACCAGCTGTACCCGGCCACGCGTTGCTGTGGCAACACATTCCTAAAGAAAAATTGCATTTGGTCGTTTATTTACTTTTATTATATTTTGCAATTTTTTTTATCAATAAAAGTTGTTATTTTTCCCCCAAAAAGTTAATTTTTTACCATAAAATGTTAGGTGAAAGTTTTTTTGGGTTTTTTTTCAGGAATATTTGCACTTTTTAAAAGAAATTTGGCAGTAAACGTTGCTTTTTTAAAACCGAAATTTTTATTATAAAAAGAATAGATGAATGCTTTATATGAACATTGTAAATAGTTAGGTGAAAGTAGAGAAAAGTTGTTTTTTTAAGAGACTGTACAAATTATTTTTTTCAACAGATGTTAAGAAAAACACAAAACATACTTCCATCATTAATTATGCAAAAAAATAAATAAATGGAAAACTTTCTATTAATGTTTGTTAAAAAATAAATACAGTAAACTTCGCTGAAGTGTTAGCATATGCTGCATCTTTAAATGTTGGTTCATGCTGACAATTAAATAAAATAAACGTCTAAAAATTAGTAAAAATAAGTAAAATCATGAATGACGGCTCTTGGGGGGAGCCAAGTAAGTAAGAACAACACAGTCATTTGTGTAAAATAATTAATATTCGAGTAAGTGTAAACAATAACAAAAATACCTAATACCAAATGCAGTAAAATTCAAGTATCTTTTATACGTGCTGAAACTGTTTAAGTTATTTTTATTTGATTTCTTTTATTAAAAGTTGTCTTTCCAACAATTAACTGGTTGCATGTCGTTTAACCATTGGGGACTTCACTCTTGGAAAATTGTATAAAAATCTATGACTATCACTAACTCTAAATTTGGGAGTGCAACTCGAACTTAGGGTTAGTGGTAGATAAGTCATTTGTTAGGTGTGTCAGAAATTTCGTGAAAAATATTGAATAATTCCACCCCGTTTTCCAAGCTTATAACTCCTCGAAAAATGTAATTCAATCCCTAATTTTTTTCAATTAAAGGAGCAAGGACCAAGGTTTCATTAAAAAAAAACAAAAAAAAAACAACGTGGTTAAAAAAAAAAGGTTTTAAACTTCGGACTTTACAGGTAAATTTCTAAAAAAACACTACTTTTTTTGTTTTAAATTTGAATATATAATTTATTGATCTTTTATCTTCAATTTGTGATATATAAAACTTTGGTGAGTAAATTAATTATTTACTTTTTAATAGACATTTGAAAATGGGGGGGGCTTGAATCAAAAAAGAAAACGTTTGTCTAAAATATTATATTCAGTTTATTAGAAAGAGCATAAAATTTCACATTGACCCTGAAAATATCGTAAAAATTGAATGAATAGAAAAATTTTGATAGATTTTTAAAGTTTAAAAATTGAAAAATACTTAGCTCGTAAAATTCAATTAATTTCATTACTTTAAAAAATATTTCTATTACTTTTAAAACTACTTTAATAGTTTATTTTGGAAGTATAATCTATAAAGAAAATAAACAACCCACTTTTAAAAGAGAAATTACGAGTTTTTTATACTTTATTCGTAGTTTCGTGTTAGGGGTATCAAAAATTCATACAAAAATTCTGATACACCTAGTCATTTTAGCCCCCTTACTCCTTAAGAGATAAGCGGACATTTGTTTTTTTTTGTTTTTTTTCGGTGTGTAAAATCCACTTTGAACAACATATTTGGAAATTAGAAAAAAAAAAAAGAAAAAAAAAACTTTGTTTTAGCATGTTAAAAGTATTTAGGTTGGTAGATAATTAAATTCTACTGTGTTTGGTATAAGTTTTTTTTTCTGTTGTTTCTTGCTTTTTAGAATTTTTGACTAAGGGGGGTGCTTAGATCGTATTTTAAACAAAACTACGGAGGTTGCAATGCCCCTCCTAAAATGTACTTGGAAAAATCGATTTTATAGCGAGATTTAAGAATGGTTAGCCTAAAAAAAGGTGAAAAACAAAACAAATAATCAATAAATAATTGTTACCAAAGGCAATAAATGCTACTTTTTTTTACTTACACGAATGAGTTTATTTTATGTTTTAAAGTATTTTCAAGCACTTTTCTTTATTTTGTAATCTAAAATTGCGGGTGTGTGGGTGCAAAATATCTCCAGATTTTCTAGAATTCCCCGCTAGATTGCAAACGAAATCTCCAGATCTAGCGGGAAAACTGCTAAATTGGAAACACTGGTCACGTGACGCAAGCGGTGATAAATAATTGTCCATAAATTAAAAAATGGCCTATCGGTACAAAGAAAACCACCTATTATTATAGAAAAGTTAAGTATAATGTTATAATTAAAAAGAGATATATAGAAACACGCATGGGTACAGCAAACATATTATACCAAAATGTCGAAGCAATCATTTATTTACTTATTTCGACTATTAATTACGAACGAACCAAGAGTTACATTTATTAATATATATATATATATATATATATATATATATATATATATATATATATATATATATATATGTACATACTAGCAGGACCTGTTAACCAGCATTGCCTGGTTGCCGCAGCCCCCCCCTCATAAAAAATTAAAGTACGGTTGCTGGTGACCAACCCCGGACCTCATGTAAAGAATGGCTTTCAGAAGAGACACCCCCAACCTCCCCATGTTAGGAACGGTTTTCAGAATAGACAACCCCAACCATTTAATTTTAAGAAGGGCTTTCGGAATAGCCACCTCTATCGAAAAGTACTTGTCTCTGCCAAATTAAATGATGTTTTTGTAATCAGTATAGTCGAAAACTTATAAAAGTCATCATGTTAAAGAAAATTGTGAAGGTGGAGCTAATGTAAAACTTTACCCACAAAAAAAAAAAAAATTATCATTTTCTGTATAGAGCGAATCTAATCGGTTAATATGTTTAATTTTGTTTTGTTTTTTCAGTAAGATTGTAATCTTTGGAGAGTGTCAACAATCGGTTAATATGTTTAATTTTGTTGTTTTTTTAGCAACGTCAATCGGCTAATATGTTTACTTTTGTTGTTTTGTTTATCTATTTGCGGACAACCATCCTCATCTTTACAGTAGTTGTTTCACGCTGTTTCGGCCAAATATTCCTCTGGCCTTCTGATAGTTAACCATGACGGGAGAGGAATGCTGAATCTCTTAACTGTATCTTCAGTAATTACTGCCTTCCATAGTTGTTGTTGTCGTCTCAGCACGTTTTAGCCAACTAATCCTCTGGCTGGCTTTGGGTAGGATTGAAACTGCTATCTTCAGACAATGCTCACTGGAACTGTAGATATTCAACGTTTCTATCCACTACACCACGGGCCTCAAAGGGCGATCAAGGTTGGATATTTTGGTCTTATAAATCCAAGTTTTTTGTTATCGGCTCTTCTCTTGCCGGGAATTTTATATATTATTTAATTATTGGAATTCTTTGAGATGAGTAATTTGTATATTTTATTTATTTATTTGTGGACTATTATCCACATCTTTTATAATTGTTGTTTCACGATGTTTCGGACAACTACTCTTCTGGCCTTCGTCAGGTGGTTAACAGCAACGAGATAGGAATACTCTCAAGTGTATCCTCAGTAATTACAGCCTTCCATAATTGTTGTTGTCCAACTAATCCTCTGGCTGGCTTTGGGTAAGATTGAAACTACTATCTTCAGACAATGCTCACGTGGAACTGTAGAGATTCAACAACTATGAACTAGAGACGACAACGACTATGGAAGGCAGTAATTACTGAAAATACAGTTGAGAGATTCGACATTCCTATCCCGACGCGGTTAACCACCTGAAGGGCAGAGGAATAGTTGGCCGAAACATTGTGAAGCAACAAATGTAAAAACAAAGATAATAATCTGCAAATAAATAAATAAAAGGCACAAATTACTCATCTCAATGAATCCCAATAAATAAATAATGCTTAATTTTTTTTTCAGCAAGATTGTAATGTGTAGAGAGCGACGATAATCGGTTAAATTCAGTTAGTTTTTTAGCACGATTTTCTTCTGTAGAGAGCAACGCCATATTTGTATAATTGATGGAGTGTTTATTTATTGTAGAAGTGAGTTCTGGAATATGCAAATAGTTTAGTATCAGCCGATCAAAATGGGCCGGATTTGAGTAAGGAAGATTTCTTATTTTTGAACGGGAAATGGAAAGATTATGTTATGTGTATGTATGTATGTAATACTCAGTTAATGGCGGTGCAAGCACAATATCATAGGAAGATATAGAATTTGAGGCGCTCTCAACTGGTAGCAGTAGGAGCACTAAATATTGAGAGAGAAAATAGGAACTTCTTCCTCTATAGATGTGGCAATTGGACAGTGTTGCTCATCGGCTGTAATGTAGCATTTTATTATCACGAGTGAATATGGTAGAAATGGTGGTCGTAAGATACAGAAGATAGTGACTCTCAGGGTAGATGCATTGAATTTGTATGTGGCATCTGTTTTTACAAAGCCACGATACTTTTGTCCAGAGGAGAATTTTTACAATCAATCAATCAATATGTATATATATATATATGCATAGATCATCGTATAATGATTAGATCACTGTTTGGCTAAAGTAAATGAACATTTAAAATTAAAATGTTTAAATTCAACGTTATTTCACGTGGGGAATGGTAGCCGAATGGATTAGGTCTTCGCTAATCGAGCCAGAGATATCTCGTGTTGCAGGGTTCAAATCGTTTGACTGGTATTAATTGTGACACCCTGCACTGAAGATTCCTGAAAGGATGAAACACTAGTGTCTGTAGGCATTTAATTATTATAGTAAAAAAAAAATTATATATATATAATTATATATATATATATATATATATATATATATATATATATATATATATATATATATATATATATATACCCACACACACATATTTATATTTTTGTTTTCTTATGGATTGCCAATGGATTTTAGGTTTTCCCTGTTCTGGATTTTACCGTCGTTCCCATTGGATTTTTATCATATCCCTTTTCTCCTGTTTTCCGGTTTTTGCTTTCTCAATCTCTTTGAGTCCCTATAAAATCTCAAACTGTTAAATGATGTTTTTTTTTTAATGCAAATATGAAAAATTCTGATTTTTTCGATTTTTCGATTCCAGATTCTGATTCTGATTAATCGTCCCAACACTAATATATTAACTAAAACAATTGGAGTATTAGTTGTAGAGTAAATCAATTGGGATATTTAACTAAATCGGCATGCATATATATATATATATTCATACTGAGGAAGATCGAAGGATCGGTTGAAAATTATGTGCTTTTGAGGGAAACATTCTTGTTTTTTTTTCAGAAGACTTTTTGTATTCCTACACATCAACACACAGGAAATAAATACAGAAAAGATATAAACATTTATATATTTTTCGTATTGATTTTTCATTCATACATACTTAAATAAATATATATATATATATATAAATATATGAATAGGGCTATCTATACCATAGTATATAATGGCTTGGATTTATCAATGGCCCACAATACGTGTATAGGGCAGATAACGAAATAACCAGGCACATTGTTGAAAAATTTGCTCCACACAGAATATGACTAAACTTTGGTAATTTAACGAGAACCAGTGTGACAACGTGATTATGAATATGAACATATATATATATATATATATATATATATGTATATATATATATATATATATGTGTGTGTGTGTGTTTGTGTGTGTATAACTACTTAATTTACTCACATAAAATTAATATACGAAAGTACATATTTATGCGTAAACTTTAAGTATTTACTTCAAAAGTTCTCAATACGTAGGTTGAGCTAGTTAGTAAGTTATAAAATGTATATGGCGATTAAGCTACACTGAATATTCCGCGTTTCATCCACTCTAGGATTCTTCAGGCTTTAACCAAACTAAAATCTCAGTAGAATATGCGCATATAAAAACGACAAACAACTACAGAATTCGCGCATAAGCCTGAAGAATCCTAGAGTGGATGAAACGCGGAATATTCAGAGTAGCTTAATCACCATATACATTTTATAACTTATTATATGTGTGTGTATATATATATATATATATATATATATATATATATATATATATATATATATATAGCATAAACACGTTATTACACAGGTTCTCGTTAGATTACCAAGTTAAGGAATGTTTGGCCTCTCCTGTACCAGAGGGGTTACCATTTAAGAATAATAGGCATTATATGCGGAGCGCCGACGAAACAGCCCTGTCAAATCTATACAACCCTGAAGATATATTTACTAAGTATTTCAATACTACCTGCTTATTCATATGTATTAATACAATAAGACAATCGCCCTCTAAGCTGTTGTTCTGTATTCAATTTTGTGGTGAAACTTTATGGATCAATATTTATTCATGCTGTTTGCTTTGGTTAAGGTGAGTTTGTGAATAAAAAACAACCACACAAACAGACAGATAACAAGTAGAACTTTATATATAAAGATTTGCTTTGTTATTTTTTGCAACTGTTTTGGCAACAAACCCAGCGCTGAAATCTGCTCAGCTTTCTGTCTGCTGTTAACCAGATCTCGGCAGGAAGCCGGGTTGGGTGGGGATGAGAGGACTAGGATTCTGCCTATTAATTGTGTCTTTTATTGCTGTTTAGATCAAAAGGTGACACCAAAGACTGAAGAATACCAAGGGACTGTGTCAGCAGGAGATATACAGATGTCAAATCAGTTGATAATATGGACACGTATACCAAGAGGTCTGTATGGGGGTTGTTCAAGTGTCTCCTCACTGAACAGGCCAGTGACATTTACAGCTGTAAATACGGAAGTAGTTGGATTCATCTGTTTGGCGAGAAAATGAAAGTAAAGAACTTGCACAATTAACATTAGGTCTTCCGGGAAGTTCTAAGCGTTTTTTTTTTTTTGTTTTTTTTTTGACAGATGGCAATAAAGTATATTTATTCACATCCATTACTAATGGAGATTTGGTATCTGTTTGAAGCTGATACTATAACATCTATTACTAATGAAATCTTTGTGTGTTCTTGTTGCAAGTCCTGAACTCAATTTTACCTTATTTTTTGCCGTTTTTTTAAATAAAACAAAATAAGAGATTGTCTTTGCATTTCTTTTGTTTGTTTGTTTGTTCAGTAAATTAGTATAGCACTCACAAAGATCGCAGCTCACAATTACCTGGTTTGCATGCAGTTCTCCTCATTGGTCAAAGCTATTCATATACCTTGCAGGCTTACAAGTTTTTAACCGACCCCCTATACCAGAAGCAGTAAGGCTCTGCAGCTGCATTTGCAGTTAGGGAAAGTTTGGTTCAGAACACACGACGGAATGGTCAGTTTCACTGAAATGATTTGTGGTTCCGCATCTGACATGTCTTTGTCACATGCAGGAGCATAGACCACCAGAGGGTGACAGATTCAAATTCTGATTCATTTTGTTTTTTGCTAGAACTTCGTCGGCCGGATTACAACCCTAATACAGCTTTGTATCAAACCTGTCTGATATAAGAACCGTAGAACCGGAATTATAGATGGCATGCCACTGACATTATCACGTGGCAACCGTAAGTGTAATGGCGAGGAAAACTTGGCATTTAGAAAATGGTTGGTTTTGCTGTTTATAGGTGTCTTGACCAAAAGTAGATTCCACGAAAAAAAAAAAACTTTTGCAAAATTAGTACAAAAACTGTATTCATTGTAAACTTTTACTTTAGACATGTACAATTTGATCTTGGTATAGGTCTTTTTTCTTTTCTTTTCTTTTTTTGCAATTTCATCCTTGGTAAGTAATAAGTGATTGTGCTCTAAACAGAAACATTTCGAATGCACCCCAATTTTACCAAAGGACTTACTGTTGATTTAATACACTGGCTCTTTTAGCTTGTGCGTTGATAAACTTCTCAAATAAACTTGTGATATTAGGCTGTACGAAAATGTTAACTGTGATCAAAATTGGACTGTCCTTTCTTTAATGGGATTTTTATCATTATCGATTTTCGATACTTATCGAGGGCATTCCGATACAAAACCTATATAACGAGACTTTCAGGCACATAAAGTACATTTGTGTGAAATTTCATAAAAATCGGCCCAGGCGCTTCGGTGTCCATAGGGAACGAACTCATACAAACACAAAGTGTATTTTATATATAAGTAGAGATAATAAAGATGTCTACTTATTCCTTTTATGTCTATGTATTTATCAAAAAAATCATATTGTTTATATTATTATTATTATTATTATTATTATTATTATTATTATTATTACATTGTATATTATTTCATTACATTAATTCATATATAAGTCTATTACATTATAGACTTGAAAGAAGAATAAGTCTATTACTTGCGATGTGAAATGAACCGCCAGAAAATTTGATTCGCGAAAATCAAAGGTAATTCATTCATTTTTGCTCACCAGCAAAAGAAACAATGAAAACTAAATTAAATGAGACAGAAAAAAGATGAACGAAATTAGAAGGAACAAGAGCGAATAAATACATACATAAATAAATAAATAAATAAATAAAAGAAATATTTTATAAAAACTGAAACCGTAGAAAGCAACAAAGAATCGATTGGAAAACAATAGAGAAACGAAATAAAATGGAGGATCTCATGAAACATTGAAATGTTCAATGAAACGACAAGGGAAAAAGAAGAATGGCAAAAAAGAAAAGAAAAGAAAAAAACAGAAATATGTAAAACACAAAAGAATTAAAAAGAGAAAATGGGGTAAATAAAAATAACTCTGTTGTAAAACTAAGACTGCATTGCTGAGCTCACACAGAAACACACAAAAATAAGGACAGATTCATTCTTAAGATGCGCCCATTCAATCTACGCGTATAGCGATGAATATCAGATTTTAAACTTGACAGAACAACAACACGGCAGACTAACGAAAATCGTATTCAAAATTAATTAACAGATCAACAAAATTTCTATTTCAAGCTTAAGTGTGACAGACCAACGAATATTTAATTCTAAACTTAAACGTGACAAACAACAAAAATTCTATTTAAGCCTGACAGACCAATAAAAATACAATTCACACTTAAGCATGACAAACTTGTGAAAATGGTGAATAAAAACAAATTTCTATTTAAAAATTAATCGTGACATGAAATGCTATTTGACACTGAAGTATGACAAACCGACAAAACTGCTATTTCAAACTTAAGCGTGACAGACCAACATGAATCTTATTTTAAAGCTGAATGTGATCAATAACAAAAATTCTATTTCACTACTTATGTGTTGTAGATCAACAAAAATACTATTTGAAACTTAAGTGTGACGGAACAACAAAAATAATATTCATACCTGAGCATGACAAAATCTGTAAAATTGTATGTAAAATTTAAGATTTTTTTTTTTTTTTGGTAAGAGAGACACCACTTATGAAGGCCAGAAGGCCACTTGAGGATAAGGTTTAATAAATGTAAAGTGGTACTGTAGTCATCGTTAATAGTGTACGTTGGGTAGAATTTGATTATTTAATGGGGTGGTTCGCCAAAAACTTGTTTACATTGGACTTGAACTCTTCCATACCATAGTCATCCAGGAAGCAGATCAGCGGAGCAGTGTACCGCAGATGGGCCACAGACCAACAAATTCCAATTTCAAATATAATCGTGACAAACCAATAAAAATCTGATTTTACACTGAAGCATGACAAACTCACAAAGATGGCATTTCAAACTTAAGCGTAACAGACCAATATTTAATTCTATTTCAGACTTAAGTACAACAGCAGATTGATGGAAATCCTACTTCAATTAGCCGCAGGTCAGACCACAAAAATTACATTCGAAAATTAAGCAGGACAAGAGCAATTATATGATGTTTCTAACTAAAATGTGCTAAACCTATCAAATTCTTTTTTTTTCAAATGTAAACCTGACAGACAAAGCCCCTTGCCGACATCAGAGGACATCTCTCCCTTCCTTAAAAAAAAAAATCAAAACAGCAATGATGTCAATAATAATTACAGAAGCTGTTTTAATAATATAAGTAAGGCAAGAAATAAAGGGAAGCAAAAAAATCAAAAACATCAGACGACAGACAAGGCAAATGAAGGTAAGTAAATTGGAAATAAACAATATATAGATATCTCAAAAGAAAAAAAAAAACGGGGAGGGAATTCTGCTTTGAAAAAAAAAAGGTGAAATGATAACAATGAATCTTTGTATCGTTTATTTGAATTTTTGCGTATATTTTCTTTTTCTATTCATGTATATACTTATTTATTTTTTTATTCATTTATATACATATTTGTTTTTCTTTCCAAATCTGAACAATTTTTTTGTTTTTGTTTCTTATTTGGATGCAATTGTGTTTTATTGATTTGGCAGACGACTCAATAATTCTCACAATTTTTTGTGTTTTCTGTTCTCGTTTTGATCCATATTTTTTTTACTTGTGTTACGCACACTCTCACACACACGTGTGTGTGTGTGTGTGTGTGTGTGTGTGTGTGTGTGTGTGTGTGTGTGTGTGTGTGTCAATGCGTGTGTGGTTATATATTAAATAACAATGCTTTGTTTTTGGTTCTCTGTTTCTTTTGTATCTTTTTATTTTCCAATTTTACTGCGAAGAGAGAATGGTTTTGCTCAATTGTATAAAGCGGTATTGTCAGGGCAGAAGTAGGATCTCTTGACAAAGACATTGAAATAAAAGCACAGTTTTCAATTAACTCTTATTGACATCTTCTTATAAGTTTGGTACTGGACACTTGACATATCATAAGCATAAGTAGCTGCCTTGACTGGTGGACACACTCATCAAATAAACTATTGTACTTTATGCAGCATAAATACTTTTACAAATAATTTTAATAGAAAAAATACTGTTACAGATTAACTATAATAGAATAGTGTTACAAATGAACTATACTAGCATAATACTGTCATAAATTAACTATAATAGCACAATTACTGTCGCAAATTAACTATAATAGCATAAACACTGTTACTAAATAAATATAATAGTATAATACCGCTACAAATTAACTACAATAGCATAAATACTGTTAAAAATTAACTATACTAGCATAAATACTGTTAAAAATAAACTATACTATCATAGATACGGTTAAAAATAAACTGTACTAGCGTAAATACTGTTAGAAATTTACTATAATAACATAAATGCTGGTACTAATAAACTATAATAGCATAATCACGTTGACACACCAGTTCTCGACAGATCACCAACGTTAAGCAACGGCGAGCCTGGTTGACCATTTGGAAATTCTAGGCACTGTATGTGCTCTTCGCTTTTCTCGGCGTTTGTTTCCAGTCGTCTTGTACACACACTTAACTTGCCACTGGTATTTAACAATCTTGACTCAGGAGAGGTGTAGTTGGAGATTGCACACCTCCTGCCAATAAGACTTTCACGTGCAGGCACCCCTTTGTGGGTAACCATATTCTGTCAAAGACTGAGGGGGCCCTTTTTTTATAATGGCATACTGTTACAAATTAACTATAATAGTATAAATACTGTTACTAATTAACTATAATAGCATAAACACTCTTAAAAGTTAACAGCATAATTTTACAAATGAACTATAATAGCATAAATACTGTTACTAATTAACAATAATTGCATAAATACTGTTACAAATAAAATATAATAGCATATGTACTGTTACAAATTAACTATAATAACAGAAATACTGTTACTAATTAACTATAATAACAGAAATACTGTTAAAAATTAACTATAATAACAGAAATACTGTTACAAATTAACTATAATGACAGAAATACTGTTATTAATATACTACAATAACAGAAATATTGTTAAAAATTAACTATAATAACAGAAATACTGTTAAAAATTAACTATAATAACAGAAATACTGTTACAAATTAACTATAATAACAGAAATACTGTTATTAATATACTATAATAACAGAAATATTGTTACAAATTAACTATAATAGCGTAAATATTGTAACAAATTAACTATAATAGCATTTAAAAAATAGTTTAAAAAAAGAAGCAACTCAGAACTAAAGAAATTAATATTGGGAATATATAATTTCGCAAGTTTTTTTTATCAGATTTTATTCCAAGATGGTTTGGTATGAATAACAAGAGGCCGGTGAGAAATAAAAGGAGAAAAAACCAGTTTGCAATGAAGAAAACATATGTTCTTTTATTACTTCTTACATTATTTTTGACAATATTCTTTACTCTGAAAACTTTAGATTGAAGCGATAATCATATTTTTTTACTAATTTTATTAATTAAAACAAAAGATCATACCCCAAAGCAAATCAAATTACTGTAAAAATATACATACATATACTAATAAAAAAATTGCCTATATGTATTTAAATATATAATTACACAAACTATATTTTTGTCTTCTCTATTATTGTTTTGTTACAATTCTCGATTTTCCTATATACATAAATGTAGGCAGCCTAGAAGCAATAGAAATGAATAAATATGCATATCCATGTATCTATTTATCATTCAAGGAGAAATAGATTTCTCAGTTAAATAGTTTATTTATGCACAGCGTCGCATGGATCAGTATAAGATCAGTTCAATTTGCTTAAGATGAAAACAATTAATGTCCTCATAAACCAATGTTGTAACTGAAGGGGTTTGAACTTAAATAGATTTCACAATTTGCGTACATTGTTTAGTATAATACTTATCCACAATTAATTTCCAAAATATTTTCTGTAAAATATCTTAAATTAAGAAAAAAAAAATTAATGGTAAAATGACAAAGATTTTCAACCCTTCAGTCACATTTTGGACAGCCTGTATTTATGCACAATTGTGCAGGTATTATATTATTTAATTAATTTGGAATCTTTTTTTAGATGAGTAATTTGTATAATTTATTTTATTCAATTATTTGTGGACTATTATCCCCATCTTGTTGTTTCACAACGTTTCGGCCAATTATTTCTCTGGCCTTCGTCAGGTTAACCGCAACAGGATAGAAATGTCGAATCCTCCAACTACATCCACAGCAATTACTGCCTTCAATAATTGTTGTCATCTCACCACGGTTTGGCCAACTACTCCTCTGACCAGCTTTGGGTAGGATTGAAACAGCTAACTCCAGACAATGCTCACCTGGAGCGTTGGCTAAACTCTGGTTAGATGGCAACAACTATTGAAGGCAGTAATTGCTGTGGATGTAGTTAGAGGATTCAACATTCCTATCCCATCGCGGTTAATCTCACAAAGGCCAGAGGAATAATTGGCGGAAACGTCATGAAACAAAAATTAGAAGATGAGGATAATAGTCCGAAAATAATCAAATAAAATAAATTGTATTATGTACACAATTTATCAACTTAAAATTCGAAATAGCAGGTGTCTGTTCATGATTGATATAATGGATACCATTTTACACTATGGAATAAGTTTACGCCAAGTTCAAATCGAATCCAAGCTATGGAGTTCAATTACATACTGATAATAGCAGAGAAAGGTGTGACTTTGAAATCCACACAGGCTATTGATAAAAGTACCAACTATGGTCAACTAATTGGTTAATTATTTTTTATTTTAATTTTATTATGTTTGGAATCCTTTGAGATGAAGCTTCATAATTTGTGTATTAATCATTTTTTATTTTTTATTCTAATTTGTTATGTTTGGAATCCTTTGAGATGAAGCTTCATAATTTGTGTATTAATTCTTGTTGCAAACTGTTATCCTCATCTTCCTAGTTGTTTCACCATATTTCGGTCAACTCATCCTTCGACCTTCTTCAGGTAATTAAAGGTAAGATAAAAGCTCCTTCCGTCTTCACAGATTATGGATACCCACCATAGGGGTGCCTCCGCATGAAATATTTGTAGCAAGAGATGCGCAATCTCCAACTACACCTCTCCTGAGTCAACATTGTTAAATACCAGTGGCAAGTGGAATGTATATATATGTTCAGAGTGACTGGAAACAAATGCCGAGATAAGCAGAGTGCACATACAGCACCTGGAACTCCCAAATGGCCACTCATCTGGTGTAACCAGGTTCAATGTTGCTTAACTTCAGTGATCTGACAGGAACCGGTTTGTCCACGTGATTATGCCATAATTAATTAACCGCGATCGGACAGGAATACTGAGTCTTGTAACTTATCCCTAGTAATTACCGCCTTCCATAGTTGTTGTCTCACCACGTTTTGTCCAACTATTCCTCTGGTCAGCTTAAGTAGGATTGAAATCGCTATCTTCAGGTGGTGAGTCTCTACAGTTTCAAAATGCTTCAAATATTCTGGGACATTGAAATATAAACGGACAAATTCATCCGAGCAAAGACATGAGATGTGATAATAATTAGCAAAAAGAAAAAAAAAAAAACTTACCAAATAGTAGATTTCGCCATCCCAGCAGATCTTTAGGTGAACCTGTAGGAGACGAAATAAAATTAAATGAATGCATGGAATCTGTTAAGGAATGTGGAACATGAAAAATATTGTAATCACACGAGGAAATGTTTAAAAAAAAAATATCTTGGAAAAAGACTAGAAACTAAAATTGGAATCAAAGAGAGGATTTGTACCATATAAATTATGGCAGATTATGAAAAAACTTAGAATAACAAAAAAAAAAACAAAAAAAAACACAGAAATAGGTGACATTGACAAGTTCAAATATAATATGACGCTAAGGTCAAAGACAACTAGGAGAGATGAAATATATTAATAAGAATCCAAAGAGTTGAGATTACTTGGGTAAACATATGATAAACAATAATATAAATCCTTCTCTCCATCCAGAAAAAAAGGGTGCTAGTGCAGAGAGTGATTCGCACTATTTTTAAATCGTATTTCCAAGTTTAATTAAAGTTTTATGATATGTTTTTTATTCAATTATAAGGTTGAAGTATAGACTAGGTACAAAGCACCCACCCCTCCCCATGTTAAGAATGGCTTTTTAAATAATAACGTTATTATTTACGTTCGGATCACTCTCTGCACTAGTACCAAAAAAAAAAGAAATGCGGTGGAACGAACTCAGCTTGCTAACATAGAATGTGACCATCAAGGGTCTCAGAGGATGGTAAGATCGCAAAGGGGTAGGACCATTTAGACCACAACTTTTTTTTTTATTCAATTTTCACCCCAAACAAGGCACAGTGCCACTTTGAAGTAGGGGTCTACTATCAAGGACATAATTTGCAGGGATATTATGAAGGGAGATGAGCAGCAAGACGTCTGTTCACATTACACTTTAACTTCTGCATATCAGTACGGTTGGGAAAGTGGAATTCTGGAAGGGAGTTCCAAAATCTAGCAGTTCTGTGGAAGAAACTATTGGAGTAGAAGACTTTCTTACACCTAGGGATCTCTACTGTGTAGGGGTGGGATTTAGCTGCTTGTCGGGTTTGTCAAAAGGTAAACGACTGATGCCAGAACACAAATCCTGTTGCAATGGTGATGGAAAAGCAAAGAATATTGAAAATCCGAGGAGTTTCTGTCACTCAGATTCAAGAATGTTTACTTCTTATTGAGTAAAAATAATGTCTTAGACAATACCGTGTCAATTATGACGTCATTCTCCAACGTCTAAATGATAGTAAAGAAAACAAAAGACTTTTTTTTTTATTTGGGAGTCACCCCTTATCAAGGCCCGATGGCCACTCGAGGATAAGGGTCAATGAATGTAAAGGGGTAGTGTAATAATCGTTAATGGTGTAAATTGGGTAGAATTTGATTATTTATGGGGGTGGATCAACAAGAATTTGTTTACATTGGATTTGAAGTCTACCGTGATGTATTTAACCAGGAAGCTGGCCAGTGTACAAACAGGTGGGTAGTTCTGGGAAAGAAGCTTTGTTCATGGAATCTGCGTTTGGATTTAGGCACAGTTAGAGAGTGAGAGAAATCATATGTAGTGGTTGTAGCTAGTCGAATGTTTTGTCCTTGTGTGGAGGCAAGTATATGGGGACTTACTGTCATAAACTTTTCCTTTTTAAGTATTTTTATACGTGTGAAACATTTTATTTACTGCTCTATCGTTATTTCGACTGAACTTTAATCTCTGGTTCAACCCCCCCCCCTAAAACATTCTTAACAAACACTCGTCTAGCTAAAACCACTGTTAATAATTTCCCTTACTCTCTACCTAAAACTAAAAAACGAGAATTTCATGAACAAAGTTTTTTTTGCTAGAACTGCCCATCTGTGGAATACATTGCCGCGGAGCTGGTTCCCTGTTGTATATAATATGGTAGTTTTCACTTCAACTATGAACAAGTTATTATTGAGACGCTCTTTAACTAATAAAATAATAAAATCAATTCATGGAGATAGCTAATATTTCGTCTTTATTTTTTATTTATTTATGTACATTAAAATATTACATTTGAATATATATATGTATACTAGAAGGGAGACCTGACGTTGCCCGGGATTGAATAATGATCAATGAATGTTCCACACTCCTATATTTTTATTGTCATCGAAATCGGTAAAATCGCACTTTTTTTTTAATCAAATCGATTGGTTGCAAGCTCAAGTTATGGACTCAACGCAGTGCACTGAGAGGAAGCTTCATATGCCTTCCTGCAGTGACTTAGTCGACAATACATTGTAGTAAACATTGCACTGCAAGGAACATACTGTTCATTTCATAAACTTATTTTTGATATATAATGGCTTGAATTAAATTTTGAAATACTAAAGTAAAGTATTATGCTTTAATTGTGCTCTAAACAGAAACCTTTCGAATGCGCTCCTGTCATATCAAAGAACCTGCTGTTGATTTATGTGACGAGCCTTTCTGCTTGTGTGGTAATAAAAGTTCTCAAATGCCCTTGTGATATTAGGCTGTGTAAGGTGTTAACTTTGTTTAAAATCACCTGTTCCATCTTTCATCAGATTTTTTCGATTATCGATACTTATTGAAGACATTCTAGTACAAAAGCTATCTAAGAACATTCCCAGCCAAATAAGGTAAAATTTTGTGTAATTTCATAAAAATCGGCATAGCCGTTTTCGAGACTATAGGGAACAAACTCACTGTCACACAAAGTTCCTTATGTATATATATATATATATATATATATATATATATATATATAGAGAGAGAGAGAGAGAGAGAGAGAGAGAGAGAGAGGGAGAGAGAGAAGGAGAGAAAAACAATCAGAAAATATCGCGCACCAACATAATAGACTCATCTTTTGTGGATAACTATTATTTAATATTTTTATTGAAATATGGAGTGACCCTCCCCCCCCCCAGTGCATCTAAAAGTGCCACACATAGTATTTGGTACAAAGAAACTTTAGTAGTAATATAGTTTAAAGTAAGTTTTTTCCAGATATTTTCCCTTCTTTTTTTAGCGAGGAGAGGGGAGGGGGTGTCACACCGTTTTTGCTATTTTTTACTGCAACAAATCGTGCCTGACTTTTCAACTTTCTCGGATGCTTCAGTTCATCTGACAGCCTCCGTATTTCGCCAAAAGTCAACAATGAACTGTGAAGAGCGTTTGGCTTCCTGATCTCTTTCATTTATCTCTAATATATCGACTCCACTTGACTAAGCAGATATAATGAAGCGGTGGCAAATTGATATTTAATTCCAACCGAACAGCCGTTCTTTAAAGAGACCCGAAAATGAATGAGTTCAGAAGTTCTTAATTAAATTCATGACAAATCAAACGAATTAGCTACAAAGATTAATAGACTTACCCAATTTTGCATCTATAAGCACTGACCGTGTGCTTCTCTCCCCCCCCCCACACACAAAGCCTTCCAGTCCACATTAAAATATTAAAATATCCGCAAATAAAAGGAGAAAATAAACAAATATTTTATTTCAAATATACATTAATTCAGACTGGCAAATTTTCCTTTTGGATTTGAATATTAATATATTCATTCTAGAATAATTAGAAAATAAAAAGATTTAATGAAATTTATCTTATTTCTACATTTAAATTATATATATATATATATATATATATATATATTAGAGAGAAAGAGGATAAATAAAAAATATATAGTTGACCACCGTAATACAATTAACTCGTGAATAGACAAATTTATTAATTTATTATTTATTTACATTTGAGAATATATACATATACACACATGTATACACATATACATATACGAGGAGTGTGCAATAAATAATGCCCCTGACCCACTTCCCATAGCTGTAGAGCAACGAAACTTGGCACAGTTATTAGTCTTTCTCTACATAGGAACCACCCAGAGTTATGCATTTCTCCCATCGTTTGATGCAGCTCTGGAGACCGTTTTTGTAGAGCACCTCAGGTTGGTCCTCCAACCACGACGTGACTTCAGAAATCAAGGCTGCATCATCTGGGAAACGCTTTCCTTTCAAATACAACTTCATGGCTGGAAAGAAATGAAAGTCAGAGGGTGCAAGGTCAGGAAAGTAGGGAGGATTGGAGAGGATTTCATAACCACACGCCCGTGCTTCATGGACTGGAGCATTGTCCTGCAGGAGGAGGGTACCTTTGCTGATCTTGCCCCGCCTCTCGATTTTGATAGCTTCCCTTAATTTCCTCAAAAGTGAAGCATAATAGGCTCCTGTAATTGTGGTACCCTTTGCCAGGAAATCTGTCATCACTACTCCATCCTGGTCCCAGAAGACTGTGAGCATAACCTTGCCAGCGGAGGGCTGCACCCTTGCGTCATTTGGAGGTGGTGAGTCCAAGTACTTCCACTGCATTGACTGGTCTTTGAATCATAGTGATGAACCCAAGGTTTCATCCTGTGTAATCAGTCTTTCAAAAAACTTTGACTCATCTTCTTGGCACATCTCCAAATTTATCCTCGAGCACTCGACACCTTCTCGCTTCTGGAATGGTGTGAACAACCTGGGAATCCACCTGGCAGACACCTTATGCATATGCAAATGTTCATGAATGATAGTTTCCACAGACCCTGTACTAATCTTGACATCTTGGCCTATTTGGCAAATAGTAATGCGCCGATCTTCCAAAATGGCAGCCTTAACTTGACGGACAGATACCTCATCAATGGCAGAAGGGGGGTGACCAGGTCTGGGAGCTGTTTCCACAGACTTCTGGCCATGTTTGAATTCACGATGCCAGCGTTTTACAAGGTCATATGATGGGGCATTATCACCATAAGTTTATTTCATTTCATCAAAACCCGGATCACTGCTTGACATTCAACAGGCTCCATTTCACACCTGACTCAGTTCAAACACCTGTAAAACAGAAACCATAATTAGTTCAGAGCTATAATTTGCCACATAACCCGTAGAGATATAAATCATTGCACATGCATAATTTTAGCTAGATCAGACATATATATGGAAGTTGGTCAGGGCCATTACTTATTGCACGCCCCTCGTACATATATGTATATAGGCAGCATATTTTCTCTTAAGCATATTTCATTAAATAAAATAGACAGTTTTGTTTGTCTAGTAATTCGGTTTTTGCTCCTTTCCAACTTTCGAGTACTTTCGAATTCTTCTGGAATCATCGTCAGGGATTGATTAATCTAACTGGTTTTGAACAATTTATATAACAAATAAAAGACAAAAGTATATATTCCAAGCTGTATGATGTTGACCATCTTTCAATTTATTCCTTTAAGTAGTATTTTTCAAATGACGTAATAAAGGAAAAAAAATCCAAGGTAATAGCAACTTCTCTTCCAATTTTCGGATTTTGTAGTCATATCTATATGAATTTTCTTTTCTTTTAATGGATTGATAGGTGCGATTTCTTCTAAGGAGTAAAGAGCAAAGTAGATTAGTGATTGATATAATAATTAAATGAATGGTTTTATGCTACAAAACAGGTGCTTTCAAGAATTGTGAATGTCAACGTATTTAAAAGAATAAATTGTAAGATGGTCAACATTATGAAACTTGGAATATAGACTTTTGTCATTTATTTGTTATATAAACACACACACACACACACACACACACACATAACATCTGTTGTTGTTATTTTCTATAAGGGATATTAGCACTTTTAAAATGCTGTATTTTGTATTTAATGTCGCTTCCTAATTGAGTAAAGAATGAGTTATCTTCCGTTTGTTCTGCATATTGTCGCCCCCCACTTTTTTGTTGATGGGACGTGTATGTATTTTTTTTATAATTTAATTTAATTTTATTTTAAGTATTTAAAAATATGTTTACATGTAGAAAAGTTATTTCTGGACATGTGTTTCTAGCTACCAGTCGTCATCAGTATGGCTAGATATATTTTTTTATTTTGGCATACACACACACATATATATACATACATATATATATATATACATATATATATATACATATACATATATATATACATACATATACATATATATATATACACACACACATATATATACATACATATATATATACACACACACACATATATACATACATATACACACACACACACACATATATATACATACATATACATATATATATATACACACACACACATATATATATACATACATATACATATATATACACACACGCATATATATACATACATATACATATACATATATATATATACACACACATATATATACATACATATACATATCTATCTATCTATCTATATCTATTCTATATTCTTTCTATCTATATCTATATCTATATCTATCTATCTATATCTATATATCTATAAAAACAGAGATGTGTGTGCCACAGACGATTTCTGATTGGTTAATCCAATAATCACATCTCCTAAAAAACAATGGTTTCTACGCTCTTACCTTTACCATAAAATATTATGGCTTTATTTATTGTCCATCTTGGAAGGGTTTAATTTTTAAATAACTTGTTATTCACAAATTAAAAAAATACGAAACTAAACTACACGAAATCAAACGCTCCGACAAACTTAATAGTAGTACTAGCAAGCACACGCGCACACACGCACACACACACGTTCACTACCGTCACGTTGTTATGGCAACCAAACAATGTTTACAAAATGTCTACGCACGTTCGTAGACATTTTGTAAACATTGTTTTTAAAAAATAAAAAATAATACTTCTATTATGTTTTAAACGACTGTAATAGTTTATTTTGGAAGTATATTTCATAAAGAAAATTGACAACCCACTTTAAAAACAGAAATTACGAGTTTTATATATTTTATTCGCAGTTTTTTGTTGACTCTTCTGGCGGCCATGTTGTAAGCCCTAACGGTATTTTTGGAGATTACCCAAATAAATGTTATCAAAGGCAAGATAAGTTACTTTTCCACCAAACTGGATATATTTTTCGTGTTTTTATTTCCCCATTTTTTTTTTTATATAGCGAGGCCAAATTTCGCGAATTTGGCCTTTTTTTTAAAGCAGTTTGGCCTTCAAATTTCTGTTTGGCCTTTTTCTTCACCGATGAAATAAAAAAAAGCAAATAAAAACAACGCAATAAAACTTTTAAAAATACGGCACACTTTTGTTGTTCTTGTTTGTTTTTTTTGGTAATTTTCCTTATTTATTTTTTTTTTCAAGATAATACTATTAAATGGACACTATTATGCCAAATTAGCCCCCCCCCCCCCGAAAAAAAATGCACAAAAATTCGAGATTTAAGGTTTTGACGAGATAATTTAGCGAATTGTCCGGACTATTGCGAGAGAACCATCCATTAGTTTTTCCTGAAATTTTGCCACAGATTGTATTTCAATACATAGATGTGCATGTGCATAGTAACAACATTTTTTAGCCGAAAATTCCCGTTGCGTCCCCAGATTTCATCGGTGAAGAAAAAGGCCAAACATAAATTTTGAAGGCCAAACTGCTTTTAAAAAAGGCCAAATTCGCGAAATTTGGCCTCGCTATCAAACGATTTGACCTTTGAGAACTCTACCAAACTCCTCCTACAATTTTGGATCTAAACACGTGATATTTTAGATATAGATTCCTTGGACATGGATCTAACTTATTACCTTTACTTGATCCCTAAACAATAAATGTTAAGAAGTCATAATAGGGGTCAAAGTTTAAAAAATTGACCGTTTTTTTTTTCTCAGCATTAACCTCAAAACACCTGGGCAAATAAAAAACCCGCCGAATATATGTCAACCTATGTCACGGTAACATATTGAGCGAGTTTTTAACAGTATTTTATTCAGTTTTTTATTTATAACACCTTTTCCCAAACTTACCGTGTTCAAGAGGGACTAAGACGCCATCTTGAATTTTCCAATACATCGGTAAACACTGTATGGTTTTCGAGCTGAATAAACATGTTACATTGAATAAAAATACGAAAAATATATCCAGTTTGGTAGAAAAGTAACTTATCTTGCCTTTGATAACATTTATTTGTTATATATTTGTTTTTGGCAACTTTTTCGAATCTATGTGTACAGTAATACAAACCCATTAAAATATTGTTTTTGATTTTGAAAAAATATTGTGGTTCATTTGTATTTAAAAATATTGTGGTTCATTTTGATTAAAAAAAAAATCATTTTGATTAAAAAAATTGTTTAATTTTAATATTTGTTTATTGTCTTAACTCATATCAAATGTTTTGCTTGTGTTCTGCTTCAAATATTCATATTCTTACATGCATAATTTTCATTTAATTTTATTAAATAAACTTCAATTTTACTACAAATCAAATCGTGTTCCTTCACTTTTTAAAATGTAATTTATAAGTAATTAAAGAACGCATTCTAATACAACGAAATATTTAATTGCTTATAATACTTAAACAAACAACTTGTGTTTTTTTTATTATTTTTTTATTATTAATATTAGATGAGTTTCAGTATAAATCATCGTGTTCTTTATTTCAATCCAATTTGGAAGTTTTGTAAATGTATATGATGTTTATAATGACCTATGATTGCGTATTTATATACATTATTTTCCCTATCCTTCTGTTTATCGTACATTTTTTACTCCCAAACTTAAACATGGTGGGTGCATAGAATTCATTTACCGATACAAAAGAAATGATAAGTAAATAAATCCATAAATAAATATTATAAATGGTTTATTTTAATACTTGCCAGGATGCGGAGGAAAATGAATGAAGGGGGAGGGGAATGAAATAAAAACATTTTGGAAACAGATTAAGTTTGAAAGAATTGCTTTGCACAGAAAGAAATTAATGAAAAAAGAATAAAATTAAATTTCTTTTCCTTCTTGATTTCTTTTAGTTTTTTATGAAAAAGGAAGTCAAAATTAAGACTATAAAAAACAATTTTTATTAAGAGCGAACCTCAGTCGTCAGGTCTGTAAAAAAAACGTGGAATAATCAAGAAATGTTTTCTAATACATTTTTTTTTTTTACTTATGTGTTCATTTGTCTCTTTGAAGTTCGTTTGTTTAATATATCGGTTTGCAATATCACTTTGTCATTCTGTCAGACTCAAATTTTAAATCTACATATCTATAAAAGTGAAAGTGTGTGTGTGTGTGTGTGTGTGTGTGTGTCTGTGTACATTTCCCTACGAAATAACTCTGTCAATTTTTAGTCTACAGACTCGAAATTATACAGGGTACTGAGATTTGGAAAAATCTATGTGATCGGTTTTTAGCCAGAAATTTGGCGATTAAGGGGTCAAAGTTCAACGATTTGAGCTTTGAGAACTCTAGCAAACTTCTCCGACAATTTTGGGTCTACACCCTTGAAATTTTAGATATAGGTTCCGTGGACATGGATCTAACTTAATAACTTGATTTGAGGCCAAAAAAATAAATTTTCAGGGGTCATAATAGGGGTCAAAGTTTAAAAAATTACCCCTTTTTTTTGCTCAGCATACACCTCCAAACACCCGGGCAACGCCGGGCACCCATGCTAGTATATCTATAAAAACAGAGATGTGTGTGCCACAGACGATTTCTGATTGGTTAATCCAATAATCACATCTCCTAAAAAACAATGGTTTCTACGCTCTTACCTTTACCATAAAATATTATGGCTTTATTTATTGTCCATCTTGGAAGGGTTTAATTTTTAAATAACTTGTTATTCACAAATTAAAAAAATACGAAACTAAACTACACGAAATCAAACGCTCCGACAAACTTAATAGTAGTACTAGCAAGCACACGCGCACACACGCACACACACACGTTCACTACCGTCACGTTGTTATGGCAACCAAACAATGTTTACAAAATGTCTACGCACGTTCGTAGACATTTTGTAAACATTGTTTTTAAAAAATAAAAAATAATACTTCTATTATGTTTTAAACGACTGTAATAGTTTATTTTGGAAGTATATTTCATAAAGAAAATTGACAACCCACTTTAAAAACAGAAATTACGAGTTTTATATATTTTATTCGCAGTTTTTTGTTGACTCTTCTGGCGGCCATGTTGTAAGCCCTAACGGTATTTTTGGAGATTACCCAAATAAATGTTATCAAAGGCAAGATAAGTTACTTTTCCACCAAACTGGATATATTTTTCGTGTTTTTATTTCCCCATTTTTTTTTTTATATAGCGAGGCCAAATTTCGCGAATTTGGCCTTTTTTTTAAAGCAGTTTGGCCTTCAAATTTCTGTTTGGCCTTTTTCTTCACCGATGAAATAAAAAAAAGCAAATAAAAACAACGCAATAAAACTTTTAAAAATACGGCACACTTTTGTTGTTCTTGTTTGTTATTTTTTGGTAATTTTCCTTATTTATTTTTTTTTTCAAGATAATACTATTAAATGGACACTATTATGCCAAATTAGCCCCCCCCCCCCGAAAAAAAATGCACAAAAATTCGAGATTTAAGGTTTTGACGAGATAATTTAGCGAATTGTCCGGACTATTGCGAGAGAACCATCCATTAGTTTTTCCTGAAATTTTGCCACAGATTGTATTTCAATACATAGATGTGCATGTGCATAGTAACAACATTTTTTAGCCGAAAATTCCCGTTGCGTCCCCAGATTTCATCGGTGAAGAAAAAGGCCAAACATAAATTTTGAAGGCCAAACTGCTTTTAAAAAAGGCCAAATTCGCGAAATTTGGCCTCGCTATCAAACGATTTGACCTTTGAGAACTCTACCAAACTCCTCCTACAATTTTGGATCTAAACACGTGATATTTTAGATATAGATTCCTTGGACATGGATCTAACTTATTACCTTTACTTGATCCCTAAACAATAAATGTTAAGAAGTCATAATAGGGGTCAAAGTTTAAAAAAATTGACCGTTTTTTTTTTCTCAGCATTAACCTCAAAACACCTGGGCAAATAAAAAACCCGCCGAATATATGTCAACCTATGTCACGGTAACATATTGAGCGAGTTTTTAACAGTATTTTATTCAGTTTTTTATTTATAACACCTTTTCCCAAACTTACCGTGTTCAAGAGGGACTAAGACGCCATCTTGAATTTTCCAATACATCGGTAAACACTGTATGGTTTTCGAGCTGAATAAACATGTTACATTGAATAAAAATACGAAAAATATATCCAGTTTGGTAGAAAAGTAACTTATCTTGCCTTTGATAACATTTATTTGTTATATATTTGTTTTTGGCAACTTTTTCGAATCTATGTGTACAGTAATACAAACCCATTAAAATATTGTTTTTGATTTTGAAAAAATATTGTGGTTCATTTGTATTTAAAAATATTGTGGTTCATTTTGATTAAAAAAAAATCATTTTGATTAAAAAAATTGTTTAATTTTAATATTTGTTTATTGTCTTAACTCATATCAAATGTTTTGCTTGTGTTCTGCTTCAAATATTCATATTCTTACATGCATAATTTTCATTTAATTTTATTAAATAAACTTCAATTTTACTACAAATTAAATCGTGTTCCTTCACTTTTTAAAATGTAATTTATAAGTAATTAAAGAACGCATTCTAATACAACGAAATATTTAATTGCTTATAATACTTAAACAAACAACTTGTGTTTTTTTTATTATTTTTTTATTATTAATATTAGATGAGTTTCAGTATAAATCATCGTGTTCTTTATTTCAATCCAATTTGGAAGTTTTGTAAATGTATATGATGTTTATAATGACCTATGATTGCGTATTTATATACATTATTTTCCCTATCCTT
>NC_136484.1:63157950-63182950 GCF_053919585.1 Euprymna scolopes | reverse complement strand
GACAGCTGTTCTGTACAGGTTCCGGACTTTATAATTTTGAAGCCAAAGAACAAAAGATTCTTCCCGTGTTGACACGAAGAAAAGGTATGCAAGGTTGCTGAAGAAAAAGGTTTAATTTTTATGGAGCAATTCTGGTTTCTGATTGGTTGGTAGCAGAACGTGAATTAATTTGATTCCCCAGTTCCTGGCAGCAGCATTTATAAATAGAATCTCCCAATTTTGGCTGAGATCAAAGTGTAGTATCTGTCCAGCAGATGCTGCACTTTGAGACCATTGCCCTTGTGGCAATTGGTTACTGGTCCATGTAGGGGAAACCCTATATACCATTCCACCTTCCCCCTCCCCCACATAAAAACCGACCTTGTGTCATATTTTGCTTACGTGGAGGAGCAAATAAATACCTACCCGCATCAGTAGTCAAAAATATTGCAAGAGAAATCATTTTGGTTCGAATCATGTATGGACAAGGGATGATGCTCAAGTTCACACAGCTAGAAAAATACAAGATTTCTGCAAATTCCCTTTTAGCAGTTTGGAAGAACTGATGTTTATGGTCGCCTTCTAACCTGGATCTAAACTCTGTCGATTATGCTATTTGAGACGTTTTAGAACATGCTAGCAATGTAATGTAGCACATACGGCTATATGCAAATTCATGCGAAATGACGTCATCAGTAAAGAAAAAAGACTACATAAAGGAGAAAGGTGACGATCACGTTAGAGACGTGAATAACGTTCCAGATCACGTGAGAGGGTGAATGACGCTTGAGAAGACGATTACGTGAGTGATTTCATGGCTGTAACAATGAGGAATAAATGTCGTTTTTACAAAGAAAAAGCGAGTTGAATTTCTTTTCTATTCTTTGGCTGCTTTGCGACTGAAGCTACAACGTGTTGGTTCCCAGACAACGTTTCACCAATAGAATATCACTCATCAGTGTCAGCTCTTTTATAAATACTATTAAAGAAGAATAGAAGCAATTATCTCCCAAATATCTGACAAACACTTGTGTAAGTATTCAGTAAGTATTCAGTAAGTTTCAGTAAGTATTCAGTAAGTTTCAGTAAGTATTCAGTAAGTTTCAGTAAGTATTCAGTAAGTATTCAGTAAGTATTCAGTAAGTTTCAGTAAGTATTCAATAAGTTTCAGTAAGTATTCAGTAAGTTTCAGTAAGTATTCAGTAAGTTTCAGTAAGTATTCAGTAAGTATTCAGTAAGTTTCAGTAAGTATTCAGTAAGTATTCAGTAAGTATTCAGTAAGTATTCAGTAAGTATTCAGTAAGTTTCAGTAAGTATTCAGTAAGTTTCAGTAAGTATTCAGTAAGTTTCAGTAAGTATTCAGTAAGTTTCAGTAAGTATTCAGTAAGTATTCAGTAAGTTTCAGTAAGTATTCAGTAAGTATTCAGTAAGTATTCAGTAGGTAATTATTGAGAAATTAGAGGGACGCATAGAATAAAACCTTTTTTCTATTCTGTAAATTTTATTGCGACAAACTTTCAATAAAATAATTGGTCATACAACGTCATCCAATCTCTGAAATAAAATATTGTATATTTTGCTTCCGCCCTGTAGATCCATGTAGACAACTAACTACAACTACGTAAGAATTATCTAGGTTAAATCAAATATAATAAATATACATTAAATATTTCTTCGAATGCCAGAAGAATTAATTAATGATATACTGTTGTCATGTTTTTTTTTTTTTTTTTTTTTTTTTTTTTTTTTTTTTTTTTTTAAATTATATTTTCACCCCAAACAAGGCACATTGCCACTTTAATGTAGGGGGCTACTATCAGGGGAAACATCTACTGGGGTACTATGTAGGGATTAGGGCAGCGAGATGTTGGTTCACGTTGCACTTGAACTTATGCATGTCAGTACAGTTGGGGAAGCAGTGACCTGGAATGGAATTCCAAAGTCTAGCAGTTCTGGGGAAGAAACTACTGGAGTAGAAAGATCTTTTACATCTAGGGATCTCTACAGTGTGGGGGTGGGATTTTGTAGCTTGTCGGGTCTGTCGAGGGTTTTCACGTCGTGGGGGCACAAGTGCTTGCAGTTCTTCAGAGCATTCACCATTATAATACTTGTAGAACAGGGTTGATGAATCTCTGTTCTATTTGAGAGTTCTTGATAAAATGCAGAAACGTATCCTAATTTGATTGGTCCACCCTTTCTTCTCTGCAGCCCCTCTCTCATTGACCTGATATTGTTAGTTTCGTTTTTTCTGTAAATAATACTGGCGAGTGGAGGCTGGCTTTGCCCGGGTGTAAAATATGCTTAAATATGATATTTGAATTAGTCCAGATTTCATATGTATTATTCGCATGTATTAGTCATGATTTCAGAAGTAGTAAAAAAAAGAAGTATTTTGGTGGCATCAGCTTGATTCGAAACCGAAACTGTAGCATTCAAAGTTGGTGATGTTACCACTCTACCAAAGTGACACGCACATGAACTGATTAAAAATAAACTAAGATGAATGAACAAAATGTTTAACGATTTTTTCAATTTTGCCCCGTTTTTGACCCCTTATAAACAATTTTAACCGGCTAAAGACCCAGAAAAGAATGGATCGTAAAAAATCCAATCATGTGGGGCCCTTAACGCCGCTTTGTAACTTTTGATTTTGGAGGAGATAGAGTTTGAAAATATGAAGACGGACCGACAGACAGACATAACCGTCTATATTTTAGATTATGTGATGCATCCTTCAGAATTGCCTGACATAATCCCTGCTTCTTTTGTTATGGCTTTTTTTTTTTCGTTGATTTAGTGATCTCCATGAATTTGTTGTTTTGATTCCTGATTATAATATCTCTTCCTATGCCAGGCTTGCTGGATTCTCTTCCTGCTGACTGTTTTCCTCCTACCTAGAGCCTTGGATTTTTTATGGCTGAGATCAATAATCATCTTTTATTCGCAAAACATCAAATGGCTTCACACCTTTCACTGTGTAACGTTGTACACCTTTTTTTTAACGGTGTCGTTACATTTCACTGAACCCAATACTCCGTCACAAGGAAACAAAAGAAACAAAAAAATTGACTCACTTTCGTTTTTTCACAAAAGCCTTTATATCTGGTATTTCCAACAACACATTTTTTCTAAACATTTAAACAGTTCATTTCTTCTTTTCCGACCGCATGTGACTTTTCATCTCGAACGCCACTACATGCGTCCTTTTATCTCTGCTGTGACGTCACTTCGCTCACCCGGCTTGTTCATTTGCATATCTTTATGCGGCTGCTCTGCTGCCAGCGGCTCTGTTACAATTGTTTTTAGCGATTTCCATTTTAAAAAATGTTCAAATAGAGAATATAACGACTATACAAATCAGTCGCAATTCCACGAGCAAAATATTCAAGAATTTGGCTATTGAACAATATGTCATTAAAACCAAATGATTTCATTCGTTCTCTCTCTCTCTCTCTCTCTCTCTCTCTCTCGCTCTCTCTTTCTATCACTCCTTCACTTTGTTTTCTTAAGGAACAATGTTTTTGTTTCAGTGCCAGGCATTGTTCCTGTGCATCTACCCAGAAAATAACAATATACGAAATGATGGACAATGTTTTTATAATGAGATCGGGAAGGGAGGATATTTCCTGGAAAACAAAAAACAAAAAGCAAAACAAAAAATCAAACCGCAAAAGAAAAAAATCTCAAAAATGTATGTGTGTAAATAAACAAAGTAATTTTGTTTCTTTCTCAATCAGAATAGTTTATAGTCGGCCATCGATGGCTTCCTTTGTTAAAGTTGCAACCAGAATACAATTTAAGTGAAATAAACCGCGAGAAAAATGGTTGGAATTCATGAGAACAAATAAGAAAGCAAAGAAAATAAAAACGAAAAGGCAAAAATGCAAAGAAAAATCTAATTAAAAAATGAAATAAGTTCAAGAAAATTTATAATAATAATAATAATAATAATAATAATAATAATAATAATAATAATAATAATAATAATTGTATGAATGCATAAAATTAACAATAATAAAGCAAAATTAAGGAAGTAACAAAGAAACGAGAAAATTTTTGTACAGGCAATTTTCGAATTCACATTTGACATTTTGCCTGGAATGAACTTGTTATGATGTTCACTGATAACAACCAACTTGTATACATGACTTGCTCTCTGCAGACAAACTATTCAGACATCTTTAAAATGTCTGCCTATTGAATAGTGAAACACTTTTGCTATGACAGAAGAAAAGAAAATGAACTTCACTTTTTATTCGGAATGTTTTTTTTTTTCGCTTTGTTTAAAAAAAAAAAGTAGATAAACGTAAAAATAAAAATGCATATTAAATTGATTTTTTTCTTAAAAGTAAATAAAATAATTTTGAGAAAAGTTAAAAAGAATAAATAAAATACTCATCATTTCTGCTGTTAGTATTGAATTTATTTGATTTACATATTTATGTATTTTATTTATTTATTTATTTTTTATTTTGTACATATATGTAGAAATAGAGAGTGGACATTATTTAACATGTTTTTTTACTTATATCCCCCCCAAACAATCTACATTGCCATTGAGACGTAAGCGGCAATTACGAATTAGGGACCATTCTAAGCAGGGGGTTGAGCAGCGAGATATCTATTCACATTACATTTAAACTTCTGTGTGTCAATACAATTGGGGAAGCTGGAAAGCCAAGCAGATCAAAGCAAGAAACTATTCCATTTGTTGGTTGTTTCTGTTTAACGACATATCAACCATTTTTGTATTATTTAATGTCGAATTCAGTAATTTTGGAAAAGGTTTTTATGCTTGAATTTTTTGATATCTTCAAATATTTATATATGTTGTTTGGTTTGGTTAATTTGTTTTACAGTATACCAAGCATTTTTAGGTTATTTAATGCTGAATCCAGTAACATTAGAAAAAGGTTTTATTCTGTAAGTTTTTTATATCTTCAAATATTTATTTATGATGTTTGGTTTGATTGTTTTGTAGACAGAAAAATGTTTTTGTTTTTACTTTGCAAAACATGATTGAGTTTTGCAAAGGAAAGGAAAAAGAATTAACACGAATGCATTTTTGGCCACAAAGCCAGTATCTTTAGACAGGCTTTTCTGGTAGTACCAGATGGCCTAATAGGAATTACCACTCCGAACCAAAGTGGACCTAGGCGTAAAAGTAACTTAGGGACTACTCTACATACCCCAGAGTACCAAATGAGGCTTCATAACTGGATGTCTTTTAGGTAATACCCAGGACCGAACTCTTAGAATTAATTGCTTTCCAACACCTAGGGACTTTTACAATGAAGAGGTGGGATTTTGCTGCTGGTCAGATTCTACTTGGGTTGCTTATCGAATGAGAAAGATAAAATATTTCTCTATTTGAGGTCCTATTTGTTGGTTCGTCGATCCATATGTGATGATTCACTTTGAAATAGCATTTTTAATCAGTAAACATACTAATTCAATGTGAAACATTATCCATCGAGGTAGTAAGTGACGTGTCACATTGCATGGGAAGTTCTTATAGAACCTCATTATGAGCAACCGTCGTATTGTGAACCGAAATATTCGTCACCTAAGTCATTGCTCGGTGGAAAGTGACGTCTCTTAGTGCGATGGCACTATAATCACATGGTTTGAATAATAGCTTGTTTGAGACAAAGTAGCTTCTGGTGGGGCCTCTCGATGCCATATTAGTGGGTAATGTTATGGCTTTTCATTCATTCCTCTCTCTGTCTCCCTCTCTGCTCTAACAACTCTGCCGACCTTTTCCACATATCTCAATCCTCAAAAGTGAAAAATCTCAACAAACAAAACAAGATTAAACCCAGAACTTTAACTCCGAATCTAGACCCCCACAACCAGGTCTCCTTCTCTAACATCAGGGGTCTACGTTCCAACTTTCCAGAGATTGAAATTCAATTACAGAAGACTAAATCTGACATAATTCCTGTGCAAAACTGGTACTGGATCGTCTGTTTCCCAAGATAAGTTCACGATTAAAGGATACTCAAATCAAAATCTGCCCCCCAAAATCGTCATGGACAGAGAATGTGTGACTACATTAGAAATGGCTTTCCCTGTGGCATGGACACATCCAGAGAAGATCCTAATTTGCCTTATATGCGCTTCAGAGTAGCACTTATTCACAACACCATGTTTATATTTACTCTCTATCGCCCTAATAGTCCACTCAAACAAGATGGATAATGAGGGGTGGTACTATCATGATTCCTCGATTGCCTATGACCTAACACAAATTGTTCACAAATCCACCTGTATGCCAACTCTGGCAGACAAGATGCAAGCATCCTTGACGTTTTTCTTACAACTTGCAGGGAAATGTGATCATCCTCCGTTCTGTCTCCAATGGGATCTTCCGATCACTCAGTGGTTTTGGTTAAGGTAAAAACAAAATATAATAAACCTTCACATGTACCTCCCCGTCGTACTGTATATCGATACACTATGGCTGAGTGAGATAACTTTCAAACATTTATATCAGATATCTCTCTATTGTAGATAGAGTCCTCCATAGTATTTGACCTGATTGAATGGGTAATTATCGGTATAGACTATCATCAGTATAGACTACCATCAGTATAGACTGCTGGTATAGACAACCAGAAACCAATGCAAAAGATCAATAAGGAATACAAGAGATCTGTATGATCAGTACGTCAAGTTTAAAGTAGTTGAGTAGTGGCTTGGTTCCCACTAGTTCTGGCAAATAATAGAATCCTGAACAGAAGTGTATCCTCTATCTCTACCATCATCAATGGATCTAAGATAATTTCGTCAGCATCTGACAAAGCAAAACTCTTTGCCAAGAATTTCTACTTTTTGCGATAGGGGCCGCCTATCCCTCCCCCCACCTCCCGTATTTCATCCTGCGACTGAAAACACACTATGCAACATACAAATATCTGTACATGATGTTGCCAAGCTTATCAAAACCCTTGATTCCACTAAAGCAACTGGCCTCAACGGCATGCCAATCATAGTGCTCAAAAAGCTTCCACCAGAACAAGCTTCCATACTTACAAAGCTGTAAAACGTTGCCTTAAAGAGAAATGCTTCCCAACACTCTGGAAAACTTCATCAGTCTGCCCTGTATTTAAAAATTCAGGCGATCCCTCTTAGAACAGACCAATCAGTCCCCTATACATCATGAGTAGGTTGCTAGACTCTGTGATAAACATAGAAGTGATCAACCACCTCAGCAAAAATAACCTGCTCAGTGACATGCAATAGGGTCTCCGTTTTGCAAGATCTACAGCTGATATATTAACTGTTATATCACAAAGGATTAATGAGTCTCTCGACATGGGACTTCGTTTCTAGAGCAATAGATCTTGACTAATCAAAGGCTTTTTATAAAGTATGGCATAAGGTCTACTTCACAAGATTACCAGCTATAGAATAATTGGAAATGTCCTCTCAATTATTAAATCCTTTCTCTCTGATAGGCTTAGATGGGCAGAAATCAGAAACTCATAGTATTAATGCTGGCATTCCTCAAGGTTCCATCCTGGTCCAAACTTTCTTCCTGATCTTCATGAATAATCCTCCAAATCAAATTCTTAGATTATTTGTAGACATTTATGCAGACGACACCACAATCTATGGCGACACTTCAAAGGCCAGCAATGACCAAGATCTTCCTGATTCTTTCTCTTCTGATCTTGAGAATGTGATGCAATGGGGTTTGTTGGTTGGTTGTTTTTGTTTTACGGCATATCAACCCTTTTGGGGTTATTTAATGCCAAATCCAAAGATTTTGAAGAAAAAATTTTTTAATAGAATATATTTGTTGTTTTCACGTTGGTTTCTATTTAACGCATAGTTGGGACCCTAACAGGTACTACCACTCCGGGTCAGAGTGGACCTGGGAGCAATGGTAATTAAAGGGTGGCTCCACACTCCCCAAAGCCCACAAGCTGGGGCCTCACCACTAGATATAGTTTAAGGTCATATCCAGGACCCCCATTGAGGGACTTTTACCCTCTGCAGGGGGGCAGTCAGCGTATTCTAATGCCCCACCGACAGGGCCGTGATGCAATGGGGAAAAGGGTAGTTGGTTAATTTTAGTGCATCGAAAACTAAACTCTCCTTTCATCAAAATCGCTCTGACCCCCATCATGCCCCAATCGAAATAAATGGCTCTCGTCTTGGCAAAACTCCATATCTTGAAAAGTTTCGGGGCTGACCTTCACTCCTGATCTGAAATGGAATGCATACATCAAATCTGCTGCTAAGATCGCTGAGAAAATGGTTGGATCACTCCATCACTCCAGTAGGTCTCTCACTGCTGCTGCATCCTCTATCTACCTGTATACAAGACAGGTACAGCCTAAAATCTGGGCAGGAGGTGCTCAGCATACCCTATCTAGCCTTGATAGAGTTCAAAATCGGTATTGAAACCAAAAAGGTTATGCACTTTTCCCTTTCCTGCAACTTCTTTCCCACAGAAGAAACATTGTGAGCCTGTGTCTGCTCTATTGTTATTTTCATCGCAAGTGCTTGAGTGAACTCCAATCTATGCTTCTTCCTTGCCAAACTTTCACAAAAATCACTCGACTAGCTACAACCACTATCAACAAGTTTCCTCACTCTCTCTCTCTCTCTCTCTGCCTAAATCTAAACACAGATTCCATGAAGAAAGCTTCTTTCCTAGAACTGCTCACATGTGGAACACTGTACCACTAGCCTGCTTCCCAGTTGAATATAACATGGTAGCCTTCAAATCCAATATAAACAAGTTCTTGTTGTGCAGTGTCCATATTAATACACTACCACCTTATATTCATTAATCCTTATCCTCAAGTGGCCTTCGGGCCTTGATAAGTGCTGGCTCCCAAGTAATAAAAATAAAAGAAATAAAAACAATTTTCTTGTTTTGTATTATTTGGATTATTCGAACCACAGTTTTTATCGTGAGTTTTTTTTTTTTTTTTTTTTTTTGCAACGTTTTGACTGATGTAGACTTTAACCTTCTTCAGGTGTATCTTGTCAAACTCGGGAATCTTTCTGTCGAACTCATGAATCTGCACAGAATTTTGAACAAAACCCTTTATTTAATTCATGGAGGTAGGATGTTCTCGTTCCGTTGGCAATGACTGGGTAGAAATCCTAAATAATTAGAAGCTGAGGATATAACCTTCAACCTCTAAACAGAATCTTACCAAGCACTTTATCCGTGACTCCACAGGGCATCATTTTCTTCGTCTGTTTCTTTTTGGTAATCCATTCAAATTCTTCCAAAATCTCTTTCTTTTCTTTTCATTTTTTTACGCTTTTAACTCTTCTTCATTTCTAGAAGCTTCTATATAATGGCTGCCATATGCACCCTTAACTTCTCTGTCTCTTTATTCAACATCCGTCTCTCGCTCTCTTCCGTCTTAAGAAGCTTCTACTTACATTTTTACTTGTTTTTTCTTTCATCAGAAGTGACCTCTTTACTCTATTCTTTATTTGCACAAGGAATTTTCTCCCCCATACTTGATCATGGCATTTTTTTCGAAAACAGTTTGACAAATTGTCAGCATTTCGGTGTGGCTAAGGGCAGATGAGGCTTGCAATGGGCGTCTTGGTTTGGGGAAGGTCGTTTTGCGTGATGGACAAAAATAGTCTTCTCCTTCATCAAATTGGACGATTAGTTGTAATAATGTTTGGACATCTTATCAAAGATTTTCCAGACCTTCTCAGTATCAACTAGTAATTTTCATGTTTTAAAATACACAGAACATCTATTACCTGTCAATACAATTATAGAATTTTCATATCTAAAAATTATTATGCAGATACAGTAAACTATAAATTGATAACTCGGTTTTCTTTAATTGCAGATTTGGCAACTATCAGCTATTTTGAGTTCAGCATGGTTTGGCAGTTCATCATATGGTTTCAGCAGGACAGAGCTGCATGCTATTCAGCATACAATATGATCAGTTTACTGCGATAAACATTTGATGAACGAATAATTTCACTAAATGGGCCAATTAACCGACCACCTTGTTCATGCGATTTTCCCCATTAGATTATTTCCTTTGAAGATATGTAAAATCCCATATCTATGCTGATGAAACAGACACAATATACCACTTGGAAGACAACAATCTACGAGTTCTTTTGAAAATACAGCCTAATTTAATGCGTAAAGTTGTGAAAAACAGGATCCCCAGATTATACCTTATGCCCAAAATTGTATTTAAATTATAAATGCCAAAAATTAATTTTTGGAAAATAGGACATATTTGTATAATGAACATATTTCTGTGATCTATTTTAAACATCATTTCCTCTAAAAATACCCTGTTTATATATATATATATATATATATATATATACGAGGCCTGTCTAAAAAGTATTCGATGTTAGGCTAGAAAAAATATTTCACATACCTAACGGGATTTGGATCCTAATCCCCTTCAAATTAGGCCCCTTGTGCTTGCACCCACTTAGATACAGATAGATAGACACTTGAAATATTTGTGGCAGGAGGTGCACAATCTCCAACCACACCTCTCCCTGTGGTTTAACTTTGGTGATCTGACGGAAACTGGTGTGTCAACGCGATTATGATGTATCTAATATATATATATATATATATATATATATATATATAGGGTAGAACGATATGAAATTGTCACCCTAGAAAAGACGACATGATACCATTTCCGTTTGATGAAAATAGGTTTTCTCTTTTTGGTGTAAGCCATCTACTAGTTGGCCAGTTGTGTATAAACCCCAAGAGTTATAAGAGCCTTCTCAAAGTGAGACAATGTTAAACGAGCGAGATCAGAGATGTGTAGCAGTCAAACTCATTCTCTCTACAAATCCAAGTTATGACAACAGGACCATTGCCAGCACCTTCAAAATGCTAATCTGGATGCTCAACGATTGAGGGCACAGCTCAATGAAGCTTCAGACCATGGCTATGGTGTTTGGTGTGGTTTCAAGTGAGGGCCACATCATGTCACCTCACATCTCCAAAGTCGGCTTGATAGTCAACACCAAAGCGTGCCTGGATGTGTTGAAGAGTGTGGTGATCTCCTGGTACAATCAGGTGGCCACTGGCAGACTATGGGTGTGACAGCAGGATTCGGCGCTGGCCTACGAGTCTAAAGAGACCCAGGCTTGATTTCAGAAGAAGTGCTACGACTCTGCACCCTTCTCTCACTGCCCCTTCTCCTTCCCCGACCTGAACCTGCTGGACTATTTGGTCATACCTCGAGAACATCACCAACATGACCTCCCACAACTCCAAAGCTAGCCTGATTGCCGCCATCCACTGAGTATTTGCCGAGCTCCTGCTGGCGCTTGTGGAAAAGGCATGTTCCCAGTTCCCAACCCGTATCAATGTGGTGATTGAAGCTGTAGGCGGCTACATTGAATAGATGTCAGCTCTATTACATAATCAAGTTACCCGAATTGATTTTTTCAATAAAAGTTTTAAAATAAAGCTGTAGTGTTGTTTTCTTTTGGATGACAAATTTATCATTCCACTCAGTATAATGTAAAGTTATTACAAGGAAAACTTCTTTGAAAATACATGATTTGAAATCAAAATTTAAAATTCCACAAGAACTTTCTTGTTAATCTAATATTTATATGAATTAGTCTTTTTCATCCCAAACAAGACAAGACTTTGAAGTAAGGGCAAAAATTTGGAGCCCTATCTATAGTGACATTATATAGGAGTTGAACAGAGATGTTTGTTCACATTACATTTAAATTTCTTCACGTCAGTACATTCACATAAGCAGGAAACGAGGAGGAAATTTCAAAATCTAAAAACTCGAAGGAAGAAACTATTAGAGCAGAAAGCATTTCGACATCTAGTGATCTCACAGTGAAGGAGTGGAATATGGTCTTTACCCCTACAATAAAACAAATACATACTGCATTGGTCACCATGACCATATTCATAATGTCTGACGATCTGATCCAACAACATACTTGTGAAAGGCTTCTAATCCACAGCTATACGTTTCATGTTGATTAACAATCATCAGGGTGGTTATATATAACTGCATCACTGGTCGAACAATTACTAGTGAAAGGTTCTTGATAAAACATGGAGAAGCAACAATTTTCAAATTTTCTTGGAAAATAGGGATTTAACTCGAGAACATACCAAAAGGAGACATGAAATCATGAAATGTTTGCATAACTAATGCTGCCCCAAATTAACACCATAATCATATAGCAAACACTTGAAATACTTCAACTTTAATACCCATAGCAAAGGAAAACATACTGAAGTCATCCACTCCTACCCCAAACCGTTGCTTGCAAATGTGTGCCTAAAGGCTATCCAGACATGCAGTGTTGCTCTTAGAAAATTTAAAGCCTAAACTATATATATATATATATATATACTAGCATGGGTGCCCGGCGTTGCCCAGGTGTTTGGAGTTGTATGCTGATCAAAAAAAAACGTCTTGTTTTTAAAACTTTGTCCCCTATTATGACCCCTTAACATTTATTGTTTGGGGCTCAAATCCAGTTATTAAGTTAGATCCATGTCCACGGAACCTATATATAAAATTTCACGTGTTTAGACTCCAAATTGTAGGAGGAGTTTGGTAGAGTTCTCAAAGGTCAAATAGTAGAACTTTGACCTCTTAATCGGAGGTGTAAAAAAAGCAAAAAAACAAAAAAATGGTTAATTTTTAAAAAATTTGACCCCTATTATGACCCCTTAAAATTTATAGTTTCGGGCTCAAATCACTTTATTAAGTTAGATCCAGGTTCAAGGAACCTATATCTAAAATTTCAAGTGTCTAGACCCAAAATTGTCGGAGGAGTTTGGTAGAGTTCTTAAAGGTCAAATCGTTGAAATTTGACCCCTTAACAGCCAAATTTCTGGCTGACACCCGTCACATCGATTTTCCCAAATCTCAGTACCCGGTATTTCAAATTTCGAGTCTATAGACTAAAAATTGACAGAGTTATTGCGTAGGGAAATGTACACAGACAGACAGACACACAGACAGACACGTTCACTTTTATATATATATATATATATATATATATATATATATATATGTATATATATATATACACACACACTTACATACACAAAAACTTATTGTAGATATAATCACGTTGACACACCGGTTCTTGTCAGATCAACAAAGTTAAGAAAAGCTGAGCCTGGCTAGTACCGGATGGGTGACCATTTGGGAATTCTAGATGCTGTATGTGTTCTCCACGCATCTCGGCATTGTTTCCAGTTGTCCTGAACCTCTACATACCACTGGTATTTAATAATGCCGACTTAGTAAAGGTGTGTGTGGTTAGTGATTGTGCAACTCTTGCCTCAAAAATTCAACATGCAGGCACTTTTACAGTGGGTATATATAGTGTGTTAAGACTGAAAGAAGCCACCATATATATACTTATTAGTTTAATACCTCCAGATACTAGTACTTTATCCATTTTGGGAACTATCAGTGCAGGGAGTCACAATTACTGCTGGTTGGAAGATTCGAATGCAGACACGAAGCCATCTCTGACTTCATTAGCAAGTAACAAACCATATGGCTAATGATAACTGCGAGAAATACAGTTGAAATTAATATTTACATAAAGCATAAATGTCAAAACGGCCGAGAGTGATCTTATGATTGTTACATCATGATCTGTGCACGCGAGCTTAAGTGACCGACTTAGAATTCTCAACAATAAGAACAGAGTTCTTAAAGGCGCTAATATAATTATTACTACAATTATTATTTTAGTTTCAAATTTTTGGGAATCATCAGCGCAGGGATTCACGATTACCAGGAGATTCAAACCCGGCCATGAAGCCATCTCTGACTCCATTAAACAGGAACAAAGCATACGGCCAACATTAACCTTAAGAAATACAGTTGAAATTAACATATATATCTATATATAAAGCTGAACGTCTGTGTGTGTCTGGTCATGAATAGGCTCTATTGACTATTATAGAAAAATGATCTCATATAATGATAGAAAATGTATCAAGACACAGAAATGGGTATGTTTCATCTGGCATAATGATGATCATTAAAATTGTGGGGTCTGCATACGCGCCTGGTCCACAAAGTATGGAAATAAAAAATTTAAAAAAAACGTTTACAAGTGTTTTTGATATAGATGTACATAAGAATACTTTTATAAGTATATTTTAACTTAAATAGGGATGGTATGAGAAAATTGTGGGGTGTGCATTCGCGCCTAGTCTCCATAGAATGGAAATGGGCATAAATTTTAATAAAGACTTTTCATATCTATCTGCGTAAGTAAACTTTGATAATTATGTTTCAGTTTGAAGAAATATGGCATAATAAAATTATAGGGTGTTCGTTCATGCCTGCCCTCCACAGAATGGAAATATGTCACAAAGTTTAACAAGGTTTTTTAATATAGATCCACAGAATATTGTGGTAAGTGTTTCAGTGTGAACAGGTATGTATAATAAATTATGGGGTTTATCTATTTTATTTTTACTTTCATCATATTTTGCTTTGGTTTTAATACCCCCAAATTCGAAGCTATCTCTTTACAACACTTCCTTATCATAACCTATCATACTTTCATAACTCAGAGTCCATTTTCTGTAGGCTGTTTTTGTACCCAGTCAACGACGGGTACTTTTGCTAGTATATATATATATATATATATATATATATATATATATATATATATATATATATATAAGTAGACTTCAAGATATTGAAATGAATTAGCTTACAGATTAGTGAATGTAGTGGTTTCAAGTCCTACAAAATATTGGAAGGAAATATTCATATAAGAGAACCCCAGGCAAATAAAATTGCTCAATAGACAAGACAGAGCAAATAAAAGTAGAGTTTATTTATTCAAATTTCATTTAAAAAGAATTACTTTTCAAAATTTTACAATATAAATTTATTGTTTGAAGCACTTTTTAAATGAAATTTGAATAAATAAATTCTATTTTATATAAATAAATATATATATATACACAAGTCAATACCCATTATTTTACAATTATAATTTGTAAAGACATCTTAGATTGTCAGCTGACACGAAAGTAATGAATAGACATTTTTTTATTCTACTTTCTGATTCTTTCATTTGGTTGCTTTTTTAAAAAATGTTCGAAGCTAATAATGGCATAAGAACTAATTAAGGGCAATTTCCGGGAAAGATAACGTTAATTTCAGAAAAGAAATCATTTACACTCACACACTACTACATAGTATTATATACACACGCACACACATGTATATATATATATATTTATTAGTACAGTCTGAAATTTTCTTTCCTTTTTTTTAAGTTACAACTTATAAGTAGAGAAGAGAGTCTTAAATACCTTTGTCATGTGGATAATGTCATCTGAGTTATTTGTATTTATAAATTAGGATCAATTTTGCTTTGACATTGCACATTATCAATAATAATTCACCGTCGGTATCATCACCATTAGTGTTATCATCATCATCATCATCTTTATAAAAAAGAATTTTATTCTCTGATTATTGGCTCTGAATTCATACAAACTTCATTCAATTATTAGGATTGACAATAATGGCCACAATAAAATGTAGCCGTTTATTCAAATTCAACAAAAATGGAATATTTTTGTCTTTTTTTCACTGACACACCCAAGAAAACAAAATTAAAAAAAATATGTTTGCTATTAACATATAATATTACAGTTTGTAAAATAATCTTATGATGGAAATAACACTAATATTTAGTGGAGGTTACGCGGGTTACAGGGTGGAATGATAAAATTGTCGTACAAGAAGCACGACATGATTCCATTTTCGTTTGATAAAAATCGTTTTTTTTTGTTTTGTTGCTGACAGTCTACTAGTTGGTGAGTTGTGTACCATTCCCAAGAGCAATAAGAGCCTTCTATCATGTCTGAAAATGACACAATGTGCAAGATCAGAGATGCGCCACTGTACACCTCATGCTCTCTACCGATCCAAGTTATGACAACAGAACCATTGTCAACATCCTCAAAATGCAAATCCAGACGGTTCAATGCTTGAGAGCACAACTAAGTTTCCGGCTATGGTTATGGGCTTTTCGTATGATGAGGGCCACATCATACCACCTCACATCTTCGGAATTGGCTTGAAAGTCAATACCAAACTGTGCTGAAGACTGTGGGGATCCCCTGCTACAATCAGATGGCCGCTGGCAAACCTGAGTATAGCAGCTGGACGTGTTGCTGGACCACAAGTCCAAAGAGGTTCATGCTTGGCTTCAGAAGGACTTCTACAGCTTTGTACCCTTTTCTCACTGCCTCCCCTTTTCCCTCGACCTGATCCCACTAGACTACTTCGTTTGGTCATACGTCGAGAACATCACCAACATGACCTCGCACAACACCAAACCCAGCCTAATCACTGTCATCTGCCGAGTATTCGCCAAGCTCCTGTCGGCGCTTATGGAAAAAGCATGCTCCCAGTTTCAGACCCGTATCGAGGCGGTGATTAAGGATGAAATAATTAAAACATAACTTATTGCACTCACTTTTATATTTACTATGTTCTACATTCAATAACAAATTTTACTTTCATTAGTGTTTTTTAGTTTTCATCTTTTCAGGTCTCCAAAATCAACAGAGATTTGACCATTGCTGTAATGATCTGGTACCTGTTTATTGCCGTGTAATGTTTGTTCTGTGAAGTTCTTAGGTGGTCCACCCTCGCAGGCTTTTCCTTCTCTCTTTGAGAAGGGGTTAAGATTATTGCTAATTGTCTGAAGCGACCTTACCGGGGAATGCCGACTGGACTTCCTAGGCACCTTTTACAGGTAACAGTGCCCCCTCCTCAGGGAGGCTGACTTCTTGATGCCATTTTCCGACCCTGGTGTCTCAGTTCTTGCAGCAGGAAAGAACTAAATACCTCCGTGTCTCATGCTGGGATTAGACGTTTCATAAATGACTTCCAACTTTTTCTCTCACCAGTTGCATCACTTACCAGGATCAGGTTGTCATCAACTCATCTCCTCTATGTTTTGAGCAGCCAACCACATAACTTTGAGCTATTAATATCAATGTGAGAATGAATAAATGATTAACAGTGGGTGTATCTGTTGAGATGGCGTTCTGCAAAATACTCCTTAATGGAAACCTGTACAGTGAAATGAGCAATTTTCTTGGGGGTACTGTGTCTAGGATCATGTTGTTTTGACGTTTTATCATCCACCACGTCTCTGGGCTGTATATGATTACAGGTTGTTCATGTGTGTTGTATGTTGAAACTCTCCCTGTATTTTGTAAAATTGTTGATAGCTGCCTGAAGACTATCCTGAAGTTAAAAATCGCTCCTATTTGAGTCTTCTAAGTAAAGTTTTTGAAAAATTAATAACAATTTTTGATTGTTCGCCATGTTTGTTTTACAATACGTTACACCATTTATAGTAATTTAATTCTAGAATGGAATGCAAATTGTATACGATTAATTGAACACAAATTGTTATTTTTACCCCGGCACAAGAATTTTGGCTTGATACCTTTTCCAAGAATGCATCGCCAGCATTACAATCCACTCAAAACTTCAGATTCCTAGATTTGAAGAGAGGGTTTTTTAACAAGAAGACTCCGATGGTTTAGTCACGCTCTTCGTCATTTTACGTTTGACATGATTTACAAGGTAATTATGCTAATTCTATAACTGGAATAATGTAAAAAGAGAGGCAGTAAACTAAAGATTTAATTTGAGACGGTCAAAATGTTTTCAGCATTTGACGATGGAACCGTGATTGGCTGTGGTATGCTGAGAAGCAAGATATGAGCAGATGTGGGTGGACTGCCTTGACTCATGATTCTTCAAATTAACTTCCATAAGTAAGAGCTGTGTAATTATTTGAATTAGTATGCAGGGAGATATTGTTGATAACAAGAAACACTGCTGGAATAAGCAGAGAAAGAACTTGTGTTATTTCATAGTTTTCATTCTCCTAGATTAGTTGCATCGCTTAGGTTTGAGAATTAAGTGTACCTTACTATTTAATTAGTAGTTATGGTGAAGAGAGACGCAGTCATGGTTTTCTCAAATCAATGTTTGAAAGTGATAAGCTTATAAAACAAAAGTCACTTCCTCTAATAATTTTATTTAGTATTTCAAAATGGTCACTCAGGTATTAGCCAGGTTCAATATTGCTTAACTTCGGTGACCTGATGATGCGAATCAGTATTACAATGTAGTACGGGTAAAAAAAATATATATATATATTACAAGCGATAAGACTCAGCTGATATCTTTCAATCGTAGATGTGTCTCTTTTCTTCCTGAGATTTTCATGGGTAGCTTTGAAACTTTTTGGTCTTTCTTTCTCATCAACTCTTTCTTGCCAGTCTATATATTACATCCATTGCTCTTTATTTTTCTTGTAAAATCGGTTCTCTCTACCGCTCTAGGGACTTTCTCACGGCTGAGCCTATTCTCTATCTCTACAAATCTACTATCAAACCATGTGTGGAGTACTGTTGTCATATTTGGGCCCATGAATTATTTGAGAGTTTTTGATAAGGTGCAGAAATGTAACTGCAAATTCGACCCCCCCCTCACTTTTTTTTTCTCTGCACCCTCTCTCTCTCACGCATGTGATGTTGCTAGTTGCAGTCTTTTCTTTAAATACCATTATATATAGCATAATCGCGTTGACACACCGGTTCTCATCAGAACACCAAAGTTAAGCAACATTGAGCCTGATTAGTACAAGATAGGTGACCATTTGGGAATTCTAGGTACTGTATGCACTCTCCGCTTATCTCGGCATTTATTTCTAGCTGTCCTGTACATACACTTCACTTGCAACTGATATTCAACAATGTCGACTCCGGAGACGTGAGGTTGAAGATTGCACACCTCTTACCACAAAAATTTCACGCGCAGACACCCCTCTATGGGTATCATAGTCTGCCAAAGACCGAAAGAGCCATGTGTACTTCAGAATTACCTGAGCTATTCCATTGCTTCCTTTGCTGCAGTTCGTTTGACATATTGATCTAGTGGTCTTCATCTATACACCATTTTGATACCTCATTGTAATACAACTTCCTATTCCAGTAGATCCTTTACAAGAACTGCTGACGTGTGGAACTCTTTCTGCTGACTGTTTTCCTACTAGTCTTGGTATTTTCAATAGGCACCTCCTGCTTTGCAATAATCATTTTCCATTCTTTTTAGCTCCTTATATAAAAATTGGCTTCAAAACAAGGAAATCAAAGCTGACAACACAATCAAGCTGGTCAAAAGTCGTACAATGCTGATTCATATAATTTCTTTTAGATGAATTTTTTTTAATTTTGCTTTTTCAACATTATTTGTTTTCTTTTTTAGTTTTAATATAAGTAAACTCAAGTTTTTTTTTATATTAAAAAAAAAGCATCAATGTTTCCTTCCCAATTTCTGATTTGAAGTGTCAAATAAGTTCAAACATTCTTCAACATTAATTAAAATTTATTTTCAGATTTTTTTTTGTTAATTAAGGCCTTCTGTTTCTTATGATGCGGTTCCCATTGGTTGCTTCTATAAGAAATTTAATTATTATTTAATTAGTTATTTCCGCTCAAAATTATAATACATGAATATTACACTTGCATGACGAAATATGGGCATAGCGATTTAAGCTATATGCTAGCACACATTAAAACAGACATACTCGCACATGCAAACACACATATATAGATATATAATTTCAAGATGAAAAAATGGCATTGACGATGGTGGGGTAGGTTGCAGTGGATACCGGTACAGTCTGATGATTGAGCATGTCATGTTCGAATCCTGTTGGTTCCATAGTGCTATATTAACAATGCATGTCACCAAACTTCATCTGATCTTTCCTGTGAGTATATGATTCCCCCTCCAAAAAGAAACTAAATCAGCGCTAGCTAATGATACGATGATACATACATAATGAACAATACGACTCAAATGATAGTTTTTTTCATCATATTCTAGGAACGGTGTTTCTGACAAAGGAGAAAGAATTACTGTTTTCGGGTTGGAATCTATCCATTTCACATTGACAGTTTAGCTCCTTACATCAAATGGCTTCATGCTTTGTCTAGAGCGATTTCCCTAAAAAAAACAGGTCCTGGATATGACCTTAAACTATATCCGAGGGTGAGGCCCCAGCTAGCGGGCTTTGGGGAATGTGGGGCAACCCCTTAATTGCCATTGTTTCCAGATCTACTCTGACCCGGAGTGATAGTACCTGTTAGGGTCCAAACTATGGGTTAAATAGAAACTGACTTGAAAAAAAAAAAAATTCTATTAAAAACTTTTTCTTCCGAATCACTGGATTCGGCATTAAATGACCTAAAAAGGGTTGATATGCCGTAAAACAAAAACAACCAAACAAAAACAAAGCAAAAAAAAAAACAACAACAACAATTGAAATGGTATTAATTTAAACATCATATAAAAAATTTAAATTAATACAATTTCGATTTTTTTGTTGTTTTTTTTTTCATGAAAATCGATCCAGATAAAGCATGAAACCACTAGATGTAAAGAGCTAAAAAAAATACTGTGTTATAAAATTTAGAAAATATAGTCTTGCTTTTAAATTTCTACATTTTATTGTAATTTTTCACATATTTATTCCACCATTTTATATACTTGCTTTTATCTTTTATTAAAAACTAGCAGGCCGCCCGGCATTGCTCGGTCATAAAATACGTATAAATATTATATTTTAATTCTTACAGAAACTGAGACATGAGAATGCGATTTTTTTCTAAACAGTTCACTTCTTGTAAGTAAAAAAAAAAAATACTCAAGCTAAAATCGAAAACAAAACCAAACGGCAGTGAGTCAAGTACGATAACCATTAGGCTAGCTTGACACGTGTAAAAAAATGTTTTTAAATGTACTTATTCTAAAAATAATGAATCTGTCATGTGAACTATTCATGCATGCACATTCATGAAACAGTTGACAAATAGATAAAAGTTCGATGACCTCCACATACCAATTTTTCCCTTTTGACCTTTTAGCAGCTGTTTCCTCCAGATGAAAACCGATTAAGAAGATTTACACCTGTCTGAATATCCTATATACCAAATTTCAAATCTCTAGATCAAAAGTTCGTTGAGTATATAGGTTGAGAATTGTTCTTACACACACACACACGCTCACTTTTATAGATATACTAGCACGGGTGTTCGGCATTGCCCGGGTGTTTGGAGGTGTGTGTTGAGCAAAAAAAAAAAAGTGGAAGTATGAAAGCAGGCTCAAACCCGTACCGTGAAGGAGGAAAAGAACGTGAAAAAACGGGACGTCTTTGCTGTTACGACCACCACCTAACCGGAAGTGACGTAGGTTTAAATTAAGGCTAGACAATCGAAAAGATTAAAAACTATTGGCGAAAAAGCAACCGCTTCCTGTAGAAAAGTGCCCAGTTGAAGGTGAAGAAATGAATGTTTTTAGCCAATTTTTCTGTATTTGTCGTCTGAAGGGTTGAGCTTCAAAACGATACTGATTTTGTGAAAATCAAACGCCTCTGTCGAAAGTTTTAGGCATACATGCAAACATACATACATAGATTTATATATTTGTAGCTCAAATTTTCGACCAAAACCGATTAAAAAGCTTGCCCTATCTCTGAATACCCTTTATGTAAAATTTCAAATGTTTAGACCAGAAATTGTCTTTAGTAATTTGGTAGAGACCGCAGAGGTCATTTTTTTCTTAACTTTGTGTTACATAAGGGAGGGAGAAGAAGAGGATTTGACTTGGACACTTTACTTGAGGGATACTGGTACCCTGGTGATGACGTGTCCATTTTACTAATGAAGAGAAGAAGTTTACGACGATGAGAGAGAGATATTGCAAGTGTTAAGAGACGAAAGAATGGGACCCAAGATCCCTTAAACCGTTTGTCTAGTGGTTAGGACACTTGTTGTGGATTTATGTGTTTGAATTAAAGAAGATTCATACCTGGTCCGCTGCTCTGGGAGAGTCTTCATCTGGGTGGAGCTCTGGGTGCTGTTTTCGCCAGAATACACAAGATGAAGACAGATGTTGGGTTTTCAACCTTTTATTCTCCCAGGCATGATCTGCAGATGTCGCCATCGATGGTCTCCACTGTAAGTACCTACCACGTCCCACATCTGGGGCGCGCATCTCCCCCCTTACTTAGGAGAGAACCATTTTAGACTTCTGCTCGGCTCGGCATTTTCTGAGAGACTCAACGTTTCACCAACCTTGCCACGTAGCATCACATGACATCCGGTTAGATGAAACGTCACTTCCTGCAACGTGGATTAACTACAAAAATATCTCTCTGACCTCCTCCCACACTCTCCCTCTCTCTCTCGATCTACTATCTAATAGAGAAACAGAGAGAGAAAATAGAGAGAGTATGAAAGAGCCGGAGAGAGAGAGAGAGAGAGGAGAGATGCTCTTTAACATTTGACCCTTATTATGACCCCATTAACATTCATTGTTTTGAGCTCAGATCAAGTTATTAAGTTAGATCCTTGTTCAAGGAACCTATATCTAAAATTTCAAGTGTTTAGACCCAAAATTGGCTGAGGAGTTTGGTAGAGGTCTAAAAGGTCAAATCATTGAACTTTGACCCCTTAACAGCCAAATTTTTGGCCGAAAACCGATTACAAAAATGTTCTCAAATCTCAGTACCCTGTATATCAACTTTCGAGTCTGTAGACTGAAGGCTGACAGAGTAATTGTGTAGGGAAATCTACACAGACAGACGGACACTTTCACTTTTATAGATATATAGATAGATATTAATTAGCTTTTATCTTTTTCTTTGTTCTTTTCCTCTCTTTTCTAAACTTCAACACAATACTCCGCCTTCTATATCCATTCCCTGTCCAACTAGCACATATCGATCCCATCAAATCCCATCATATGCATTCCCCAGCTCTGCATTTTTATTTAGGAGTAGCAGAGGCGTCCGGTCTTGCCAGGTGGTAAAATATGCTTTAATATAATATTTTAATTTTTTAATTTACACAGATTATATTTATATCATTATAGAATCAATTCTCTATTGATTCTATATTGATATTATATTGTATCCAATATATAGTAGTAATTTCAACAGTAAAAAAAAACAAAAAAAAACAATGACTCGGGTGCTATCAGCTTGAATCGAAACTGAACGAAGAATTCTTGGTAAAATTATTTATTACAAGGTTTAAGGAAGCAAGAACATCAAGACGGTCAACCAAATTTTATAATCATATAGATATACATAATAGAGTTGATACAAATCTTTAAGTTACAATTCACTCTACAGATCCAACATTACACTGGGTTCTATGTTCCTAAAAGATGATCGTCAAATGTTGCTTCTGTTGTGTTTTTTTCATTTATTATTGACATTTCACGTCAAATAAGGCACAGGGCCAGTTAATTGTGAGTAGCTACCATTTGGGACCCGATTTGCAGGGATACTATTTATGGAGTTGGGTAGCGAGATGTCTGTTCACATTACACTTGAATTTCTGCATGTCAGTATAATCAGGGAAAAAGGGGCCAGGAACGGAATTCCAAAATGCAGCAGTGTAAGGGAAAAAGCTATTCAAGTAAAAGGTTTTATGGAATCTAGGGATCTCTACAGTATAGGGGTGTGATTTTGCTGCTTGTTGGGTTTGTTGAGGGTATTGTCATTGAGGGGGCTCGTCAGAGCACTTGCAATTGAAATACTTGTAAAACAGGCACAAGGATGCCACATTCTGGCGGTGGAACAGAAGTTGGAGTTTAGTAGATAGTTCAGGACCTATTAGGTTTGCGAGAGATTAGTGGCAGATGCACAAGCCCAGATGTGGCAACAATACTCCATGCATGGGAAAACCGTGGCCTTGTAGAGATACCGGGTACTCTCAGGTGTGTGTAGTCTTTTAGCACGGTAGAGAGAGTCCATCTTCTTCGCAGCAGCCTTGGCAATAGCCTCAATGTTTTTGTTCCAATTAATGTTGTCTGTGAATGTTAACCCTAGGAGCTTGAGGGAAGTATTTTCAAGCAGTGTATCTTTAACCATGGCAATCAGTGGTTGAGAAGGTTTATTGTAATTTTTTAAATGAAATAAGCCTTAGTCTTGACAGCATTAAACATTACCAACCAGTTACGGCTCCATTCCACTATAGACGAGGTGTTCCTCTAAAGCTTTAGCAATTTCCTTAGATATGTGTCCATTAGTTTTGCTCTCGTATCTGTTATAGAGTGCGGTGTCATCGGTAAATATTCCCATCTCAGAGAAAATTTTATCGAGGAGGTCATTTATGAATATCAGGAATAAAAACATCCAAGGATTGCCCCTTGGGGCACATCCGTATTTATATCATGTTGTTTTGATGTATGACCATCGAGGAGAACCTGGATTTTTCTCGTATCTTAGAAGGATTCGATTATGTTGAATATACATCCAGCATTACCATACAATTTGATTTTTATGAGAAAACCATTGTGCCAAACTGTGTCAAATGCCTTAGATATGCCTATGGCTACTGACCTAGCTTCACATGCCTTATCCAGTGCTTGATATATATGTTCGAGGATTACAGTTAGGATATCTGCAGTAGAACGGGCTTGTTTAAATTCATACTATCTGTCGGATAAAAGTTTATTGTGAGGTGACGAACTAGTGCTTGATTGATTAAAGACGCAAAGATTTGGGCAAAAAGAGGGAGAAGGCTAATGGGGCGATGATTGAGTTATATTCTACAAGCTTTTGTCTATTTGTATTGGACTTATGTCGGATAAGTCTGCGGAATGTATGCTGCCTTTGAGTGATAGCAGTTGCACAATCAGAGGTCAACCATTGCAGAGAATGTGATTTGATAAAGTACTTCCGTGTGGGAATGTGTGCTTCAAATGCTGCTTTGAACCATTCAGTAGTCTCATCTGCACACTATTCTGTGCTGGGAGAAAAGATACTACGCTATGTTGTATTCAAATAAAAACTTAACCAATACAGAAACAGCATTGGAAGATAATTTCTTTGGGAGATGAAATCCAGTGTAATGTTTGATCAGTACACACTTCAAACTTTGATCTACATACGATCT
>NC_136484.1:63116047-63151047 GCF_053919585.1 Euprymna scolopes | reverse complement strand
GGTAATATGCGGCAATATATTTATAAGTTTCTACTGTTATGATATAGGGAGTATGATCAGAAGGGGGTGGTCGGAGATTAGGGTGGCAATTACTATGAGTGCGTATAACTTGATGCAAAAGGTTAAGTATACATATTGATGTTAAAATGTGGAAGTAAGGAAACCATAGCTACTTATGTGAGTGGTTAAAATATATCAAATAATAGTAGGGTAATTATAATAGTACGGAAGATAATAGTAATGACAATTATAATAATAGTAGTAATAATAAAGTTGGACATAAATTAGATGTAAAATTGAATATAAAAAAATTAATATTAACAAAAATATAATAAAATAAAATAAAAATAAAGGCAAAATTAAAAGTAAACATTAAAATTAAACATTAAATATAATGTTACCAATAGTTGTGATGAAATTAAATTCAAAATTACTGTTAATAACAGTTAAGATGGAGATAATGGTAGCGGTTATGGTAGCAATGACGGGGGTGATAATAATGATATCAATTATAATGATGATTATAATAATAATAATGATGATAAAAACAATAATAATAATAACAATAGTAATAGCGTTAAAAACAGTGCAGTAATAATAATGATAATAATAAAGGCAGTAGTAACAATGCTTTTTTTATATTCAATTTTACATCTAATTTATTTTCAACTTTATAAAAATTTAATACCTTACTTTGTAAAATGTATAAAAGTGCACTTTGAAAATAAATACATTTCAAATTGAATCCTGTACCTTTATTTTAAAGCCTATAGGAAAAACTTTTTGTTTAACAATTTTCATGCCTCGGATGAAATGCTTTTCTAACTTGTATCGTATCTTTTTAAGATTATATTTTATTTAATTTATTAATTTGGATAAAAAAAATGAATGTGGTTTTGCATGTATTTATAAAACTCTCCTACTCTCTATTTCAGTTTGTATTGCTCCTCACACCACAACTCATTTTTGCAACCCCCTCTTTGTATTATTACAGGTCTGAATATTCTCCCTGTTTCAGTTTGTATTTCTCCTCACATCACAACTCTTTTTTGCAACTCCCTCTTTGTCATACATGTCTGAATAATGAGAAAATCTGAATTTTTTTAACAAATACTTTAAAATAATTTTTTAGATTAATTGTTTTAAACTTCGTTCAAAGTAAAACATCTTTACAATTTAATAAGAAACATATTTCATATAGGTTTCATTAAAAATATTCAGTAGATAACAAGAAAAATAGAGATGAAAATTTCAAAAGGACTGTATAACTGGTTACGCTCAATAGCAGTCCTCGCCAGCAAAAGTCTTTGTTATTGTTATTCTATTATTATTTAAAACATTTTGTGTCCTGCTTTTTCGTGCGAGGACTAATATAAATATATATATATATATATATATATATATATATATATATATATATATATATATATATATATATATATATATGTATAATTGTTTTTTTTTTCAACTCCGAGTGTTTAAAGGGAGAGGTTATCTACTCTTTCTTTATATTCTTGTCGCCCCCACATTCTTGGGATATATTATTTGTAATTAATTTATTATTTAAATATTTAATTAAATATTTTAATAAATACATATGTTAAAACTGGTAATTAGTAAAAACCTGAAGAGAGTGCTCACTACTAGCAGAGCAAATATGTGTTTTATTTTTTATTACCGTTTTATCTGTTTGGTTATATACGTTTTGGATGTTGGACCATATTTACGATCCAACAATCTCGTCAGACCTTAAGGTCTGACAAGGCTGTTGGATCGTAAACATGGTCCAACATCCGAAACATATATAACCAAACAGATAAAACGTTAATAAAAAATAAAACACACACACACATATATATATATATATATATATTAGAAGAATAACCATTCCAGGAGAGTTACAATAAAAGCCTCGTGCTGAACAGTTTTCACCATTTTTATATCCACTAATGATTAAAATGTTTTCCACATGTCTGAATACCGTATATACCAAATTTCAAGTCTGTAGAAAAAAAAAATCGTTCACTATATAGGTTGAGAAGTGTCCTCACACACACACACACTCTCTCTCTCTCTCTCTCTCTTATAGATATACTAGAAGATGTATCCGTGTTGCCCGGTCGTAAAATACACTAAATATTATATTTTAATTAATGGAGAATTCTTATTTATTATGAACTGACATACCATAGGTATTAAACGTAACGTTAAATTGCTTAAAAAAAATGAAGTAAAAAAAAGAAAGAAACAGAGAGATGTGCAAGCAAGTATTATCTTTTTTCTAAACAGTTCACTGCTTGTAAATAAAAAAGTACTCGAGCTGAGATCAAAACCGAAAGCTAAAGACCGTGAGTCAAGTACGATAGCCATTAGGCCAGCTTAATACGATCTTTAAAAAGTGTTTTCAAACCTACTCATTGTTAACATAATGCAACCGATTCATATATGTGCAGCCGTGAAACAGCAAACGGATAAAAATTCGATGACTTTCACATACTATTTTTTCAATTTTGGCCACTTAGCAGCTCTTTTTCCTGGATGAAAACTGATTAAAAAGTTTCTAACATGTCTGAATACACTATATACCAACTTTCAAGTCTATAGATAAAAATTTCGTTGAGTATATAGGTTGAGAAGTGTCCACACACACTCTCACATTCTCACTTTTATAGATATACTAGCAGTCTGCCCGACGTTGCCCGACGTTGCCCGATCATAAAATATGCATAAACATTATATTTTTATATATTATTTTAATTGGAATTCATTATTGAGATGAGTATTATTTATATTAATTTATTTATTGCGGACTATTTTTCTCATCTCTTATTAGTTTTTGTTTCACAACGTTTCGGCCAACTATTCCTCTGGCCTTCGTCAGGTGATGAGAATGCAGTTAGGAGATTCGAAGTTCCTATCCATCGCGGTTACTACATGACGAAGGCCAGAGGAATAGTTGGCCGAAACGTCATGAAACAACAACTAATAAGAGATGAGAATAATAGTCCACAATAAATAAATTATTATATTTTTATTCATGCAGAAACTGAGATATATGCATGTGAGGATTATGTTTTGTTTTTCTAAACAGTTTTCTTCTTCTAAGTAAAAAAAAAATACTCGAGCTGAGATCTAAACCAAAACTTATAGACAATGAGTCAAATACGATAACCATTAGGCCAGCTTGATATGATCTTTAAAAAGTGTTTTGAAATCTACTTTTTTTTTTTAACATAATGTATATTTCATGTGAACGGTTCATGCATGCGCATTCGTGAAGTAGTTGATAAACAGATAAAAATTCGATGACCCCTCCCACATACCATTTTTAAACATTTGGATCCCTTGACACCCTTTGGCAGAACTTTTTTCCGTATTAAGACCGATTAAAAAGTTTTCCTCATGTCTGAATACCGTATATCCTAAATTTCAAGTTTGTAGATAAAAAAAAAAAATTCGTTGAGTATTGTCGTCATACACACACTTTCATTCTCACTTTTATAGATATAGTAGGTGATGTACCATGGCGTTGCCCGGTTGTAAAACATGCATAAATATTATATTTTAATTAATGCAGAATTGTTATTCATTATGAACAGAAATACTGTAGGTATTGAACGTAAGGTTAAATTCCTTTAAAAAAAAATGAAGTAAAAAAAAAAGGGAAAGAAAGTGAGAAATGCTCACGCAAGTATTATGGTTTTTTTTTAAACAGTTCACTTCTTGTAAATAAAAAAAAATTCTTGAGTTTGGTGCCGACCAAAATCTAAAGACTGAGTCAAGTACAATAACCATTAGACCAGCTTGTCACGTCTTTAAAAAGTGTTCTAAAACCTCTTGAATCCGTTGACAAACAGATAAAAATCCGATGTCCTCCAAGTACCATTTTTTCAATTTTCACAGCTTAGCAGCCCCTCCTTTTATTTAGATGAAAATCTATTAAAAAGTTTTTCACATATCTGAATACCCTATATAATTAATTTCAAGTCTGTAGATCAAAAACTCGTTGAGTATATAGGTTGAGATGTGTCCTCACACACATTCTCACTTTTATTGAAGTAATAGATAAATAGAGAGGTGGTGGGGGTTAGACAGGAAGAGAGAATATTGACACGCTGCCATGTGATTTGATTCCTGAAGTGCCGTCCTCTTTACCTTGCTGACCTTTCATAATACATGTGTTTAAATAATGCCCCTTTTTAGAAATCTTTAAAACCATCAAATCTAGGCATCCGTCCAGATGTAATATTAGTTCTAGAAGGAAAGGAAGTAAGGATTTTTTTGTTTTGTATTATTTTAGTTGTTCTTTTTTATCTTCATTGTTATTACTTATTTACTTTCTTACTCAGGCTCCACGTCATCGTCATCATCATGTTATCATGATTTATACGTATCAATATCACCATCAACATCACCACTATCATCACATATTTATCACACACCATTAAAAAAAAAACGGATTTTGAAAAATGTTCTACAAAAAAATACATACTGATCCGGTTGTCAACAACTTGCCTTCAATAAAATACATATATAAATTCGTGTTTTGTTTTAGTGCGATATTTAAAAAAAAAAATTAAATTCTTATCGTCTTGTCATGAGATCTTGTCAGTTTATATATATTCAAATAAAATTTTATTAGAAAGTATAAACAAAAAGAAAAAAAAACAATTTTCAAAAATTCAATGCGATAAATACTTAATTTATTATGGTTTAAAAAATGGTGTAAGTTTTAAAAAAATGTAGTAGAATATTTTTACACTTCTCTTTCATTTATTTCCAATTAGAATCAATTTTTTAAAAATAATATTTCAGGTTTTGAGATTAGGAATGATTGCTTGTATCATATACATTATTTGGACTACTGTTCTCATCTTAGTGGTTATTTTCACAAGGTTTTAGCCTATGTAACCTTTAACCTTCTATAAGTGGATCTTTACGAATTTGAGCATCCTTATGCCAAATTTGGGAATCTTTATGCCAAATTTGGGAACTTATACAAAAAATTTTGAATTGAATCCTTTACATAATTCACAAGGGTACATTATTTTCATTATATCAGCCATGACCGGTTAGAAGTGTTATTATGTTTGTCATATTTATTATGGCTTGTAGTATGGATTGGCCCTTTAACCTTACATTTACTGCCTATTTCACTTCTAAGATTAAGTAATTTAAAAAGCTTTAAATTTTCTAGTTTCTGATTGAAACATAAACTACAGGGATTGCTTAAATGCATATTTTAGATCAACTTAAGATTTATTTCATTTTTCTGTCCTTGAATTCCCCCCAAAAGTTCTATAATGATGTATTATATTTGCTATACTTTTACTTAATCTAATGCGGTTTCTCCTATATCTTTTTTTTATTCAGGGTTTTTAGTAGTATATATTGCGACTCCGTAGATTATAGTTTTTTGTTTAACAGTTATTTTGTAGATGGCATCTGAGCCTTATTTTACAGTTACATGTTTTGTTATTTTTACTTTTCCTTTTTTGTTGGTATCATTACTATTTCTTATGTTATTATCACTCACACTAGGAGTTCTAAGACGTCATAATCAGAGATTGTTCACTGACAACAACCTATGGTGTTCCATAGAGTCTGGGTGACAACAAGTCTCCTCAGATTTCCAGTACTCTCTACCACTTTCACTAACCTTTGCAAATGAATCTGCATCATAGCAACAGCCGTTTTCCATTGATCTCCCACTGGCAATGACCATTGGTTCTCACTTGAATGTGGATGGCAATAAGCCTCTTCAACATCGCAGTCCTCTTCACACTCATCCAATAGAGGTCTGGTCAGTGCTTTTCACTCTTTAGTTTTTCTATGCTTCTCGACCCTGCGATTACTTGGTGTGGTGTCATTTCATGCTGGTATCACAAATTTTTTTTTTTGGACTGGGTGAGTGGGGGAGGTAATTTACGATTATACAGTTTAAGTTTTCTTAGTTCCCTGTGATGTTCCTCTCCCTTTTTGTTTTATTTCTCTTACAGTTTCTATATTCTGGTTGGCGTTTGTAGCTCATGTGTATCAGTCTCCGCATTCAAGGGATTTCTTTAATATTTCAGCAGTTTTCATCACTGGTATTTGTTGTATCTTCTCAGCCATCACTCTGATTCCAATTTCTCTCTCTCAAAGTCTTTCGGGGTTGTTTCAATGGCTCTTACGATCGTTGGTGTTATTTTGATTTTCTTCATCTTCCATATCCTTTCCAGCTTTCTGGCTAGTTTCGGATATTTGCTGCTGCTGATCTTTGTTGTTGTTGTTATTATTATCATTATTATTATTGTTGTTGTTGTTGTTGTTGTTGCCACCACCACTACCACTACCTTGTCTTCTCCTCTTTACTAATATTTTTTTTTATTTTATTATTGTGAGCTTTCATGATCATGCTTACATCCTCACAACAACTACAAATAGTTTTAAATAATTTTTTTAACTTAAAGATAAAGAAGTATCTCGAATTAAACCAATGGATAAGCACTGCTGAAATAACCTCCTGGTGCAATAGCATCACGAAAATAAATGTACCTTCCCACAATTCGACTGATTTATTTTTTAGAGTAATGGAATGCTATTATAAAAGAAACTCTCAGATTATAAAAAAAGCTGCTTTACATAGACTCCTGGAGTTATGCCATCGGTTTTACCAACACCATGTTAAAAAATGATGGATTAGTTACCACGAGGGATTCAAATCAGGTTATAAAATTTGGCCTTAGATTCTAAGTATCAGCAAATATCAAAATAACCAATATATATATATATATATATATATATATATATATATATATATATATATTCAAAAGTCGAGTCCATAACCTAATTTATGGACTCTACTTTAATATAAGCAGTATAGCCTGAAGCATCACTAGTTACTTGTAACATGGCGACTAAAATATGCTCAAGAATATATAATAAAATTGCCTGTCTAGCCGCACTTATGAGCTGTGATAGAGCGAAACAGTACTGTATGTTGTTTTTTTAAAACAGTGGTCACCACTTATCAAGGCCCGGAAGCCACTCAGGGATAAGGGTTATTGCAAGTACATTACGTTAGTGTGGAGATTTGATGAAGTGTTTACTTAAGGGGGCGGTTCATTAGGAATTTGTTAACGTTGGACTTGAACACATTCAAGTTGTAGTCAGGTGGGAAGCAGGCAGACGGAACATGTAGATGATATTATATATATAATATACACTGAGTGGAACAATAAAAATGTACACTTTAAATTTTAACACCTCTAAAAACCACTCTACATATAGTAAATCAGTTTACCGTATGATTTATATCAGTTCCATGAATTACTCCTTAACAATATAAATAATATATCATATTGTTTTTTATTACAAGTTAGTATACAATAACAATTACTATATAATAACTGTTTGACCTCATAGGTATGTATTTTGATACTTGTAGTATTTTTGTAAACATGTACAAACATTATACTTTACATTTTTTTGAAAAAAAAAACGTGATAGACTAGAAGTAAGAGAGGAGAAGAATCTTGAAAAAGAACTAAAGCACAGATTTTTCCAAATTTAAAAATTTGACAATAATTTTAAAATTATTGTTATTCTCATAAAACGCTTATGGAGTTAAAAGAATCAGTTTGAGTTAAATGCTAAACAAAACTTATTCAATTCGTTTGATATGCAGAAAGAGGTAGCTTTTCAAAACCTAATACACACATCCTCGGCCCCCGAAATCAACAGAGATTAGACCATTCCTGTAATGATCTGATCCCTGTTCATTGTCGTGTAATGCTGGTTCTGTGCAGCTATATGAGGTCCACCCTCCCAGGCTTTACTTTCTCTGTTTAAAAATAAGTTAGTTTATTGCTAATCATCTGGGGGGGGGCTTGAGATTTTTTTTCTCTTTTGATCGAAGAAAAAAAATCTCAACTATTCGTTTTTTGTAAGGAACATATAAATTGTCTCTGATGAGTTGTTTGGTGTTTTTCTACCATTCAACGAAACACATGTAAGACACAATAAAATATTATTAAAGTAAAAATAAATATATATTTAGCTTTGGAATTTTCCCTATATATATATATATATATATATATATATATATATATATATATATATATATATATATATATAGACTTTGAGACTTTACACGATCGGTCGCCACAGTCGATTGAAAATTTCTTGGGGCTACTAAAAGTCGTAAATCACTCGCCCGCCAGTCGATAAAATTTATTTAGATAAAGAAACGGGGGGAAAACTCATTTATTTTAAGACCCTCAAATATGCGGTGACTTAGAATGACCTATGTCTCATCATTTCTAGCTGTGAGACCGTTGGAATATCGTATTGAAAAAAGAGTGGTCACGCTAAAGGTCAACAAGAGGTTAAATTTACAAATTCAGCATGTAGTCAAAATGTTGCCTTCATTTAGCTCTCTGATTTTGAAAATCATTTGGAAAAAAAATTCTTCGACACTACAACTACATACACTTCATGCTTACAAAAGTAAAGACGAACATTTGAAAGAGGAAAAAAACGCATCGTTCCGTTAAGCATCCGAAGAAATGATTCTTATTTCTATTGAACAATAATATGAATGATGCTATATAAAGAAACTGGTGTTGTATTTTTTACGTTTTGTTGAATATTTACTGAAATGTTTGTAGTAATAAAATAGTTGATTTATAAGAGTTAAACAAATATTTTCTTGTTAGATTATACACCCGGTAATTTCTTGAATTGATGTAAAATTATTTACTATTATTGACTGAAACAAAGACATAAAGTCGGACGAGTAAGAATATTTTTGGGGAGAGTAAATTTTCCCTCAAACTCGACCGGTGGTCGAGTGATATTTTTTTCAAATCTCAAAGGCTATATATATATATATATATATATACTTGCAATCAGTTTTATTTACGAAAATCAAAATCAGGATATAATACTACGAAATCTTAATGACTATGGCTTACATTCAATACAAATCTTAAATATTTAAAATTTTTATGGGAAGGTTGTGCTTATATTATGCTTCTAAAATCTTTTAAAAATAATCCAAAGAAACTCAAATTTGGGATGTATTTATAAATTAGTGTTTAACACAAAAATCAGCTGTATCTGAATTTTTACAGAGGGCTTCGCCACCCCATCTTTGTATAGAAGTGAATATAGCCCAAAGGCCTAGCATATATGTTTCAAATTTTATAATGATCGGTTAATTAGTTTAGGAGCGAACTCTGTACATACAAATATCTAAACATATACACGTACTTCACTTAAAATAAATAGAGATAGATACAGGAGGGTGGTGGTAAAAACTGTAACAACCACAATAAATAATAGTATAAATAATGGAACGTTGGAAGGAATATTTTTTGTCGCTTATTTATTTTCACACATTCCACAATTTTGTTTAACGAATTTCGATAGAACTATTTGAAAGTTTAACGGGTTGAAAAACACACGAAACGTCAAAAGGTATTACAAATAAAGTTTTGTCAAAACCAACCTTTTCAATGTTGTCGAATCACACAAATCAATTTTGATGTCCACTATGTTTTATGCAACCGTTTGGATAATATTTGTCAGTAAAATTAAATTAAATCATGTATCAATTGTAAATTTAATCTACATCAAGATGCCATATATATATATATATATATATATATATATATATATATATATATATATATATATATATATATATATATTAATTGTTTTTTTTTTTTTTATTCTTCTTATTGCTATCCCAGAATTCCTTTTACATGATTTTCTTTACATTTTAAATATTTTTTTTATTTTAATTCATTTATTTATTTTATTTATGTTGTGGGGGATCCCGATGAACGTTTCGACGGTTTTTATTTTATTTTTAATGCATTTTTCTGTTACCATTTTATTTTATTTTTTTTCTAATTCAAGGAGGGGTTGCAACTTATTAATAATTTTATTTTAGAAAAATGAAAAAATGTGTAAGATACATAATAAAAAGACAAAATGAGAGAATTATAAACTGGATGAAATATAGGAAGCGAATAATTTATAAATTTAGTTAAAGAAAAGTGCAATAGAAATGGCATATTTAATTGGTTCAGAAATTTAATTCAACTCCAAAAATTGCTGAGTTGTCGTCGTCCAATCCAATCCCCATCCCTGAGCAGCGCGTATCGCTACTCTTCCTTGCGCATCTGCTTATCTGCCATTCTTACCTTTTTCTACTACGTTTTGGAGGACTGTTCTTTATTTCATTTCTCGAACAGAATTAAGTTTGATATTAAAATAAAAAGAATTATTCAATTCAGCGTACAAAAACAAACAAACAAAAAAAGACATTCAAGTTTTGATCTACGTTTCGCAAAGAAAAAGCCCAGGAATGTTGAGATATGTGAAAGGTCATCAATGTAATATGAAAGAGCAGTTAGATGAATAAATATATTTTATCTATGTGTGTGGCGTGTATGTAAATGAGAAATGTGTATACATATTGCATACACAGATAAATATATATTTCAAATACCAATATGCACATTATAAATAGATGTTTATCAATATTTGTATGTGAATTAATATACATGATTATTTGTAGCATATATATATATATATATATATATATATATATATATATATATATATATATATAGTGGAAATGGTAATTAATAAAAACTGAAGAAAGTGCTCAATACTGTTGTAGAGCAAATATGCGTTTTATTTTTTTATTACCGCATATTTCTGTTAAGTTACATTATTGTTTCAGCTACTCAGCCGTTTTTTTGGCCGTCTGTAGCTTCCTCAGACTTTTACAGAAATGTTCCCTATTTTGGGATGAAAGAGTGAATGAGTGTCTCTTTATGTCTGTGTGATCATATACGTGTATTTATGGCATACATGTATATATATATATATATATATATATATATATATATATATATATATATGAACAAATGATTAATAAAACATGTTAAAAGACATCTTGAAAAAGAGTTAAAAACATATTTAATTTTATATATATATATATTTGTGTATGTATTTATATATATATATATATATATATATATATATATATATATATATATATATCTAAAGATGTTGGTGTATAGATGTGTGCGTGTATATATATATATATATATATATATATATATATATATATATATATACACGCGTGTGTATTTGTATATAAATGTATATACAAATACAAACACTCATATATATATATATATATATATATATATATATATATTCTTGCTGAAGTACCCAGCGTTGCCAGGCTGTATTTAATATATTTAAATATTCTGTACTCGTGCATAATTTTCTTATTGTTCTTATTGATTAAGCAAAGTATTGATTCTATAATAGCTTCTTTTTCTACTCCTCCATGAGGTAGGTTTAATTTTATGGGCGTCTCCCCAGTAACCCTAATCTTCTTTTCTAGTTTAGTCGATTATCTTTTAGTCCTTCTTTCAAAATATGATGTAAGAATTACAATTATTTTATATCATAGTGCATATCTGAAAACTGTTAAACGTACGTTTAGCATTAATTTTGAAAAGCCTCTTCATAAACACCACGTTGGATGTGACTTCTAACAGATGCGTAAATGTAGAGTTTTCAGGACTTCCTATGCATGAGCAACCAACATACAACTGGCCATGAGAAAAGCAAGGTGTCTGAAGATTAAGTTCAACAACTTGAGGCTTTGTACTTGAGCTTTATTTATAGACATCGCAAAACTAATTTCTATTGAGAATTGTAAACGCTTGAACTGAAATGGCATGCCATAAGAAATAAGAGGAATCCGCGGAATTAACACAGTTTCACCTTAAAAATTTCCTGTTATTATAATGGATTCCAGAACATTAGTTTTCATTAATTTTCACGCTATCTGTCTGCCATTGCACAGTTTCGGAGGATCAATATTTCTTAATACTATAACTGGACCTCCTTCCTTCAATATCAGGTTACCATGTTGCACTTTAGGTGATTGTAGTCTGATGAATCTCAAATAACGAATAATTGTAATTAATTGACAAACAAAAACATTACAATGTAATTTATATACTTACGTTTTTCACTCCTCTTTCGATCTTTTCGTTGTATAATTATTACATTAAAACAATGAAGAAATATAATAAAATGCATAATTTGTACTGAAAAAGTAAAAAAAAAAAAGAAAATGGACGCGCCTTTTTCAATCGCTGTATAATATTTCCAGGAGAGCGTCAAAAAGGGAGATAATCAACGGAAACTAATTCTATTGCCTCATCTTTATTACTAACACTAGCAATGGATGAATAACTCTTGCAAAAGATTATGATTGATCATATCAGCAGCATCATTTCTAGGGTCCAAGAAGCCATTCAACATTGCGGAAATTTTTAGCAATATCTGAGAAAATCTTAGTCATCAGGTCACCAATTGAATTTACTGCCTGGCCACATGGTAAGTTGTGCAATTGAAGATCTCTATTCAATGTTATTGAACCATTGCCAATGAAAAGGAGGTGATTTGAGAAAAGTGTTGTAAACTAATCATTAAATAAATGTGTCCTCATAATAATATTTTCCAAATTGAAAATCTAAAATGTGGTTACCTGCAGTTTTTCAGAAGTGCCGGATTTTCACATGACATTTTAAATGGAAACAAAGAATTCGGGATTTTTTTTTTTTTTTTTACACAGTGATCACCACTTATCAAGGCCCGGAAACCACTCAGGGGTAAGGGTTATTGCAAGTACATTACGTTAGTGTGGAGATTTGATGAAGTGTTTACTTAAGGGGGTGGTTCATTAGGAATTTGTTAACGTTGGACTTGAAGACATCCAGGTTGTAGTCCGGTGGGAAGCAGGCAGACGGAACAGAGTTCCACAGGCGTGCAGTTCTAAGAATGAAGCTTTGTTCATGGAATCCGCGTTTTGATTTAGGCACAGATATAGAGTGGGGGAAATTTTTCACAGTGGATTCAGCTAGACGGGTGTTTTTCGTTTTTTTTTTTTTTTTGGCTTGGTTGTCTCTCATGTGGCGTTGCCAGGCCACTAATATATCAATGTGTATTGGGGTGGAGTGATTATTCAAAGTGAAAATATTTTAAATACGTTCACGAAATATATTAGTTTTAAAACACAGCCAGTAGATTTAAACTATTCGTAATCAGATTTATATTGGGGTGGGAGTGGGGGAGGTGGAAGAGCCATTTCTTGCTTTAATTTCTTTCTTTCTTTCTGCTCATTTGACAGCATTTATAATTTCGCAATTAAAACGGGGTTTTATTTTCGGCGTGGAACGGTAATGCTTATGGAGAATTAATAAAGAACATTTATGAATACTTACAATTTCTCACAGCAAAAAAACGTGAAAATAGGTTTCTGAAAATGTTATATATTTAAATTTATTTGTACTTACACTAAGACTTGTACTAACAATAAAGTATAAATTCTCTTTCAAATCATTCAACTTTAAGTAGCACCGTATCTTTTTTATATACTGCTTATGTATCCAAATCTTAATGTTAACTAATTTGCATATTGCTATTACATATTATTATTATTATTATTATTATTATTATTATTATTATTATTATTATTATTATTATTATTATTCATCGGACTACTGTTCTCATCTTGAGTGTGATTTTCACAACGTTTCGGTCGATGCAACCTCGGACCTTCTCCAGGTGTATCTTGTCAAACTCGGAAATGTTTGTGTCAAACTCAGAAATTTGGACGGAATTTCGAGCGGAACCCTTTATTTACTTCACACTCAAGATGAAAACAGTAGTCCGATGAATAATAATACAAATAACTAATCCTCATCTCAAAAATTCAGAAGCGTCATACATTTTATTAATTATTTTATGTCACTTATTTTAATTCAATTACTGCGTGAATTGTAATATGACAAATACTTTTGTTGCGGAATATGTTTTGTTTCGTGGGCAAATACTTAACTTTTGTGCTTAAAAGTTCACCTCCGGACTCCCCCACCCCCGAAAAATGAATTAGAATTTTAAAAATATAATTTGCGATCTATTTCTAAATTGTAAATAAAAACAAACCCTCACACATCATTGCCTAAGATAATTGATTTCTCTATTTCCTTTCTACACAGTCATGTAACGTTAGTGTTTATCCAATAGAATATAGTGTATAAAAACATTATAATGATTATGATATTAAGCTGACCATGCTGGGTTCGCCTCCATGAGTTAAAAAATGTACTTTCACCATGATGTATGTTTGAGCAAAATTTAAAAAAAATCTAGGGTGTGGTTATTGAGGAAAATGCAAACAAATAAACGGAAGAACGATTTAAGGGCAATTTGACCCCTATAATGCCCCCTAGGAGGGGAACCAGAGTTATCCTAGAAAATCCGTTCTGACAAAAGTTTACTTTCATCATGATTAATGTTTGTGTAAAATTTTTTTAAAAATTGAAGTCGCGGTTATTGAGAAATGTGCGGACAAACATACAGACGAACGATTTAGAGGCGATTTGACTCCTATAATGCCCTCTGGGGGCGCAACCAGAGTTAGCCCAGAAAATCCGTTCTGGCAAGAATGTACTTTCACCCTGTGTAATTTTTGCATAAGAATAAAAAAAAAATCCAAGGCGTTATTATTTAGAAATGTGTGAACGGATGAACGGAAGTGAATTACTAGGCCTTATTCCCAGGCACGGGTAATAATGGTGGAAATCTCATAGGTGGACATAGTTTTGAAAGTTGGTTTATCATAATGTTTTTGTAGGTTTCCGACTACTCTTATTGTATTTAAAAAATTAAGGACTAAAGTTAATTTCCAAAAGGAAAAAAAACATTTGTACATGTGAAAAAAAAAAAAAAGTTATAATGGAAAATGTTTTCACGGCGTCATTCAGAAGCTGACAAATTCCGCTAAACTTTGAAGTTAAATAAATTAATTGCAAACATCATTTGAAAGATAAATGTTAGTTTTCTGGGTCCATTTCGAAGATGATTAGTACAGTAAAGCTTTAAGATATTGAATTAAATAAAAATAAACATCTTGCTTGTACAAAAAAAATGCTTAATTAGCCCCCAAAAGCGAGAGATTCTAGCAAACACAAATGAAGTCTTCTACGTGTGAATTCTACGGAAGCCGAAAATGTCAGAAAGTCAAAAGGCTATCTGAAAATGAAGTCAGGTAGTTAGAGGGAGATTGGGAGTGTTGGTTTTCATCTCCCCCCCCCAGCCATGCAACCACACATTTTTATCGTGAACGTTTGTATAATTTTTACCATTTTTTAATTTAATTATTTTTCTGTGTTCCTGCTTTTTAATTAATTCTTTTTCAAGATTATATAAAAATTATTTTAGGGCGAAAGATTGACGTTCATTCACGCGAGGAAAATATTAGAATCTTACATATAAAAATTACGGGAAACATTATCTAAAAAAAAAGTAGAAATATTTTTTGCAATTATAGTTTTTGTGTGTGTGTGTGAACATATTAAGTAAACAATGCTTAATTCAATGAAAATATAGGTAGTTCGAGAAATGAATTTTCTTCGAGTTATATCGCATTCATTAAAGCGAAATTTAGAGGCTCTTTTCGTAATGTTCCTGAAAAAATAATTTTTTTTTTATCGTTACAAAAATAAATTAACTTTTTTTACTACGGAAAATCATTACTTTAGTAAAGGTGTTTTTTGTTTAACCAAAATAATACATTTTCAGTAAAATTCAAATAAAAATAATGTATTCAGCATGTTCCATATTCATTAGTTGTTAAATGCTGAAAATTTTATTAAAATTGGTTAATTTACTGATTTTTGGTGCATTTTTAAGTTAAGAGAGGGGTCAAAATGTTTATACATTTTGAGCATCGGCATTCATTTTGCACGTACCTTTCAATTCCTCTTTTGTTAGAGGACCAATAAATGCGAAAGTTTTTGTTTATAACAGAGTTAAGATGTTTGCGAATATTTTGGTTTCAAGTAATTCTTTAATAAACAGGGGCACAGTCGAAATGAATTTTTCTGTTTAGAGCACAACTGAAGCATGATACTTGACTTTTGCGTTTTAAATTTTATTTTCATATAATGGCTTGAATTAGAGTTCAATGCAAATTAAAATGTATTGTGGACTCAATGCGGAGAGGCATGTGAATATTCTTCCCAGTGCACTACGGTGGGTCCTTGACTAGAGAAACCAATCCATAGATTTGATTGACAAATGAATGATTTCACCAACTTCGATAACAATAAAAGTGTTGGGCATGTTGACCCCCATTTAATTCTAGGCATTATTTTCTTCTTTTTATTATTTATATTCGAAAATTAATGCTCTATCTATATAAATAAAACAGGAGGTGTGTGTGTAAATATTTAACCGATAAACTCTTAAACTACTGGTCACATAACACTGAAATTAACAGAAAATAGTAATCATACATCAAGGATCGTTTATAACGAGTAAAATCTTTGTTTTGGCAAGTTTAAATGTAAATTGTTCATTTTAATTTACCAAATTATTTGTATTAGTTTTATGCATGTCCAAATTCAATCATTAACCAGAACTGGTTTAATTTTAAACCTTTTTTTTTATCTATCTTCCTCAAACGAACACTTGCCATGAAAATGACGATAGAGCAGAGACAGGCTCACAATGTCTCTACAGTAGGACAAAGGTCAGAGGTTGCATGGAAGAAAAAAGAGCATCACTTTCTAGGTTTTGAAGCCGATTTTGAACTTTGTCAAGGCAGGATAAGTACTTCACGCAGCACTCTATTGTGTAGGACGTACCTGGCTCTTATATAGGTAGAGGAATAAGATACCTTCTGGAGTGATGAAATGACAGAACCATTTCTCTGGTGAGGTTGGCAACAGATTTGATGTAACTTTTTCATTTCAGGACAAGAGTAAAATCAGACCCAGAAGTTTGTCAAAACAGAGCCTCTTTTAAACAAGAGCTATTCATATCAATTGAAGCCAAATAGGTATTGTAACCATTTTTTTTATTAGTTTATGATTTTTGTTTTAATTGTTGGTCTTAGATTCGCATACGGAATTGTGCTGGTAGTTTTGATATTAAGTAACAAACTCTTTTGTAGTTTTGTTCACTTTATCATTTCCCTGAATTCCGAAATGGCTCGGAATCAAACAGAAGATGATTGCTTTTCCTTTTGTAGAGATTATGTTACAAAATAAAGAATTAATATAATGTTCATACAAAATTATAACAAACTAGCCTGGTTGCCCGGCGTTACCCGGGTGTTTGGAGGTATGTATTGAGCAAAAAAAAAAAAAAGTGATAGTAGGCAGGCAGACTTGAACCCGTACCGTGAAGGAGGAAAAGAACGTGGAAAAAGTGACGTTTTTGCCGTTGCGCCCATCGCCAAACCGGAAGGGCAAAGGTTTAAATTAAGGCTAGACAATTGAAAAGGGAGGCCTTTCGAAAATATCGGCGAAAAAAAGCGACCCCTCCCTGTAGAAAAGTATCCAGTTGAGGTTGATGAATTTAATGTTTTTAGCCAATTTTTCGATATTTGTCATCCGAAGGTTCGAATTCAAAACGATACCAACCTCGTGAAAATTCGTTGCCTCTGTCGAAAGTTTTAGGCAGACATACATGCATATATACACTTAAACAGACAGGTGAGATTTATATTATAGATATAAAAGAATGCACAAATCAATAATCAATTAACAGCATAACATTGATACACAGATATTCTTTGGACGTGTAATTTGTACATAAGTGCTAAGTAATAACCAGTTCTATGTGACAGTGTTCTAGTGATTGACGGTTCAATCCTCAGTACGGGCGATACTAAGAAGATAACCATGAATTACTTTAGCTTTCTACTTTAGCTTTCATAGAACGAGTACAAACTACCCTCGTTGATTAAATATATGGTTCTGTTTGTAATTTTGTACCGATTCCCGAATTCAACTAGATATATATGAAGAAGGTTGGAGACTTCATCAGCCGAAACATTGAGAATAACATGAGAGATGCGAATAGTTGTCTGAATAATGAAAATAATACAAAGGTAATATCATTTAAATGTGGGTGCATAACAATAGGGTCAGTATAGGAACCAAAATGGTACAGAAATAATCACTGAAAAAACACTCTGGAATTTTAATCTTTTCACCCCCTTTGCAATGGCCATGTTCTGTTCTACAGAATCTTGCTGGCATCTCACAATGCTGGCATCAGGCATTCTTTCGGATTTGTCAGCGCCTAGACAAGATCTTACTCTCCAAGAAACAATTCTATTCTTTTCCAACAAGAGTGACTCATACCACGATGAGGTAACAAAAACATATCCAAATTTATTTCTCACCCCTTTTTTTTTCTTGTATTTACCGCTCTCACCCACGAGCGCTTCCTTAATTCTTTTCTCCCAAAGGAAACTTTGTGAATATACAAATTCCATGGGGATCTTTTGATACAGCCGATAGAGACAGAAACAACTTGAGTGAGTCAGGATGAAAATCCTTATCTTGTAAAACCAACTCCCAAATGTTACGGCAGGCAAATATTTCAAACAAAAAATTGCTAATCATGAATTCCTATCTTTATAGATATTAACAAAGATGCTCGACTTTGTCAGGGTAGACTTATATGTATATACATAAAAAAAAGCTTAATCATGTTGGACTTTTATTTAATCGTAAAAAAAAAAATGAAATTCTTTCTATTTTGTTGCACAATGTCTACTTTCACAAATGCAGTTCGCCTGAATCAGCAGTTTACGAGGTTTTGAATTGCTTCTGGTTTCTTGGAAATACTCCAAATAATCAGAAGAGACGTTGCAAGCCTATCTTTGTTTTATCGTTATTTCCATGGCAGGTGCTCGTCTGAACTCCAATCTCTGGTCCCCCCCCTCGCCAATCTTTTACGAAAAACACCCGTCTAGCTGAATCCACTGTTAAAAACTCTTTATCTGTGCCTAAATCAAAACGTAAATTCCATGAACAAAGCTTCTTTCTTAGAACTGCACGCCTGTGGAACTCTGTTCCGTCTACCTGCTTCCCACCTGACTACTACCTGGATGTCTTCAAGTCCAACGTAAACAAATTCCTGATGAACCGCCCCCTTAAGTAAACACTTTATTAAATCTCAACACTAACGTATTGTACTTACAATAACCCTTATTCATGAGTGGCTTCCGGGCCTTGATAAGTGGTGACCACCTTGTAAAAAAAAAAAAAAAATTTAGAGATTCCCTACCACTTCCATTGTTATCCCTGGAAAATCACACATATAAGTACACTGCTAGTTTTTGTATAGATTCTTTAACCTTTATTTTTATAGCAAACACACACAGATCTTGAAATTTACATATACATACTTGTACCACCCTCAACATAAATACCACCGACTAAGTCTACAAGCAGTAAAATCTCATCCCTATACTGTGTAGATCCATATATGCCAGAAAGCTTTTGACCCAAATAGTTTCTTCCTGTGAACTGCTAGATTTTGAAATTCCCTCCCGTGTCCTGACTGTACTGATATGCATGAGTCCAAGTGTAATGTGAATACATATCTCGCTTCTCAACTCCATACATAATATCCAAGCAAATTGTGTCCCAAATAATAGCTCTTTAGGTCAAAATAGCACTGTGCCTTCTTTAGGGTGAAAAAACAATAGTATTAAAAAAATGGTATTCTTAAATGGCAACTCATCCAGTACTGGGCAGGCGTTGCTTAAGTTCGGTGAGCTAATAGGAATTTACGTGTGCATTTAATTATAGTCATATCAATAATAAATATATACAATATCTTCACCGTATTTAAAAAAAAAATTGTTCTTCCTTCTCTTGTAATTGTAATTGCTAGTTAAAATTGTACAATTATTGAAATATATAAAATAGATAAAAATAAAACAAGTATCCCGGTTCTTTCTTTATTAATTTATAATTTTAACAATTTTTTAAAAAAAGAATAGTATCCTTCTTCTTACTATGAAAATAATTATTAGTCAAATATTTTTTTAAATAAATAAAACGAACGTCACTCTTTAACATTTATTCAAACTTGTAAAAATTAGATAAATTAAAATTACATCAAAATTAATTATATAAAGTGCACGTTTTTAAAAAACTATTTAAATTGACGATACGATAGAATTCGATTTAAAAACAATTCATGTTCGAATAGGAAAAGTGAGAAAATTATACCTTAGAAACACCAGATATTTTCCAATTACATTTTTTTGTCCCCCGGCAAAAGGAGGATGGACCTGTAAATTCACCCTTGTCCGTTCGTCTGTCCGCACTTTTCTCAATAACTACGCCTTGGAATTTTTTTGAAATTTTGCACAAACATTAAACATGATATGAGTAAAATGAAATACAACGGATTTTTCGGGGAAAACTCCGGTTGCCCCCCCCCCCAGGGGTGCCTTTAAATGGGGTTAAAAATGCTTAAACTGACACTTTTGTGCTTATTAAAAAAAAATATGCCTTGGATTTTTATAAAACTAATTTTGTTTGTCTATACTTTGCAATTACTCTTGGGTGTGTCCCAGGGGCTCTTTTAGGGCTAATAAAAACACTCCATTTTGGGGACTATTTTACCATATTTGTCCAATATTTTCTGTGTATGTTTATTTAGCAGTTTTGCATTGTGCTGAACTCAAATTTAAATATGTTAAGGCCTTGGGGACTTTTGGATTTAAATGGGAGGGGTGCAAATGATGGACTTAGGCATTTCTTTCTTTTTTTTTGTATGGTGCAGAACTCAAATTTACATATGTTAAGGCCTAAAACTGCACAATTTGTTCATTTTAACTAGGATTTGACGTCCCCTTGGGACTTTTGGACTAAATGGGGGGGGGCGCAAAAGATGGACTTAATCATTTCTTTTTTTGCATGGTGCATAACTCAAATTTATATATGTTAAGGCCTAAAACTGCACAATTTGTTCATTTTCACTCGGATTTGACGTCCCCCTGGGACTTTTGGGGCTAAATGGGGAGGGGGGCTAAACTTAGTCATTTTTTTCATACCTTGTTCACTGTGCACTCACGAGGGATCATGCATGCTTCACTTATTTTGTTTGTATTTCACCTTTTCAAACATTTAATAGCACAAATAAAAGAAAGTAAATTTTTACCCTCCCCTAGAACAATTCATTCGCAAGTAAATAAATATTTTATACCATAAGTAACTCTAGGTGATACTGAATCAGAATATGTAAGATTTGTAGGTGTATGTTTGGCAGTTTTGGGAAGACAATATGGAGAAGAATGCTCGAGTAAAATTAATTCCATGAACAGAATCGACTTTGCACCAGTTTATATCCCCTTGCACGGATTAAAATCAACATTTTAAAATCAACATAGATTTTGTATATGTTATTATGGAGTCGTGATTTCAAAAGTAAAAAAAATGTATTTAGGTGCCATAAGCTAGAATCGAAACCGAAACTGTAGCATTCAAAGCTGGTGACGTTACGACTGTACCAACGTGACATGCAAATAAACCAATTAAAAATAAACTAAGATGAATGTAAAGTTTTGATCCATTTTTGACCTCTTAAAAACAATTTTTGTTACATGATAAAAGGGCTGCCCTTTTCATGTAAGTAAAAAAAATAGGGAATTAGTTAAATGTAAATATGAAATAGGATAGTCAAGGATTCGAACTTGCGAAGCTAGATTTGGAAATGAAAATTTCAATCATAAGTTAAAATAAATACAGAATCTTATTGAAATAAGGAATTGCAATTCTTTAGCTTACATCTCTGTACATGGAAAAGGAATGTAATAAAGAAATTTGTTTCTGTGAAAATTAAAATAAGGAATTTAATCATCAATTGAAATTGTAAACATATTTTGTAAAAATGTTATTTGAAAAATAGGTTACTGAACTCGGGGTCATATCAAGTTTGGCAACGTGACGCATGTCATCCAACGTGCTTTATGAGCACATGTTTAATCATGTGATGACGTGACGAGTTCTCAATATAGGTAGAGTTAGATCAGTCAGATCAGAGGAGCAGAGAGGTTCAGACCGATTCTCGGCACCCTCTGGAAGTGAGGAGGGTTTAGAGATAACGATGTAACAACTTTGAATCCCTGAAATACAAAATCATGTCCGACCGGTCGAAGAAGAAATAAACGTATCATCATGTGGGTTTGTATCTGCGTCTTCTGTGTTCATCATTACAACGAGAAAGGTAACGTATTTATATTATATGCACAACTGTCAAAACGTAAGTGTCAAACGAACTATCTCTCGGTCTATCTATCATGATATTCACAAATATTAATATGAACTTTGTGTTTATAAAAATGTACAACTGTCAACGTAAATGTTAAACCCTCGGTCTATCTATCTATATATCAAACCTCCTCTCATTGTGTAGTAACATGTACACTGTCTATTATATATATATATATATATATATATATATATATATATACAGAAGTCTCTCTCTCTCTTTATATGTACTCTGTCCCTATATCTCACCAATGTCTCCATCTCTTACAACATGAACATCTTAAGACATATGAACACTCAACACATGAACACTCCTAAGACTGTCTATAGATATCACTATAAGACTCTCATAAAATGAACAACAACAATGCAGAATATACCTCATCTTAATACCACCAGTATAAAACATATCCCTATTTAGTACCTTCTAAAAATAACACCCAGTATATAACATTTTAACCAGCTGAAGACCACTAAAAGAACGACCCATCAAAAATCCAATAATTTGAGGCCCCCTAGCGCCGCTCTGCACCTTTTAGTTTCGAAGGAGATTGAGTTTTAAAATATACAGCCAGGCAAACATATAGCCGTTTATATATTAGATTTAATGACTATGGATAAAATTCAATACAAATCTAGAATATTTGAATATTCAAATAGAGGATTCTGCCTATATCTTGCCTTTACATTTTAGGCAACATTGTTTATACCTTAAAATCACCCTGAAATTTTAGAAATATTTATTAACTTATGTATAATATTTATTGTTAAATTTCCCCCCAAATTTGAGGTAATTCATGAACTGTTTTCATCTCTTTTTGTACCTTTTACACAAAAGTAAGTTAAAGTAAATATAACCAATATTTGCACATTTTACACTTTTCAACTGTTTTCCGAAATTCATAATAATGCATTAAGTAGTTTAGAAGTGAACCCTGTAGATGTAAATATATAAGAACGTACACATGTTTAACTTAATATAAATAGAGACAGATTGAGGAATTCTTTTTTTATATCCATATATTATGTAAATTATTTAAACTTCAAAATATAGTACAATCACCAACCCAAGAACTGAACATCACTTGATATGGTCTTCGTATAGTTGATTTGTCTTTACATGTTTTGCATGCAGTAAGAATCCAATCTGATAATTCTTTCTTTCTTTTAAGTATTAACTGAAATCTGTTTATATCTACTTAATTATTAGACACTTTTTAAATGTTTAGAGAAATGTATAAAAACTAAGAATAGTGTTTAGTGGAATATGAATTGAAACAAATGCTAAACAGCTACTCACTCCTGAGCGTATTCTGTACAGAATCCAAAAAAAAGAAGAGTTTCCAATCTAATAGGGTCTGCACTATCAACCACCCTCCAACCTCTGCCTCATCGCTATAATGTTGCATTCATGTACGTCTATAGAAGACAAATCGAGAAGGAAAATCCCACCCCTTCAGTGTAGAGATCTCTGGATGCCGAACAGCTTTCTGCTCTAATAGCTCCTTCCATCGAACTTTAAGACACCAGATCATTGCACCAAGATGCAAAAGTTTAACTGTCATGTGCACAGACATTTCGCCGTGTCCTTACAGAAAGCCCTGTAAACATGGTACCAAATCGCAGCGCATTACGTTCAACTGGCAAAACGCCTTCATTGAGGTGAACAATATATATATATATATATATATATATATATATATATATATATATATATATATATATATATACATATATATATATATATATATATATATAGTCTTTGAAGTTTTTAACATTTGAAACCACACAAAAAATTATTTTTTATCATTCATCAAAAAAAAACATCTAGTCAGTAAGTCATTTAATCACCTGCAATCACTGCATCAACTCTCAAATTTACTATAATACCAATTTTTATATTTTTTAAGGGATCATCAGTTGTTTACCATGAAACACTGTTTCGGGGATTTAAAAACAAACAGTGTATTACATCATGGCTCCCCAGCAGTGTTGATCAAACACCACCACCCTTAATCTTAGGAAGAAGACAAGTTACAAAATTTTTTTTCCCCCAATTTCCTATTCTTAATTGTAATTACTAACCTTTTCATAGTATAAAAATGAATTTCTTACCTGTGCGATTCATCAATTTCCACATTTAAAATGGATACATTTTTTAATTTTTTAATTTATCATTCTTGTATTTATAAGATTTGGATTAATCCATTTAACTACTTATCACCCCCACTATAGTTAGTAGTTTGTATATTTACATTCTTATTTATTTAAAATTAGATATATAAAGGTTAAAAATATTTTATTTTTACATATATACATTTTTTTTTTTTTTTTTTTTATTAACTATATAAATTTATTATATGTAATTATAAATACATTTATACATTGCTAATATAGTTTTGGATTTCCTTTATCAATATAATCTGGTTTATCTTAAACGATTCAAAAGCATCAGGATAACGAACAAATGCTTTGTTTAACTGTTTAAATATTTTATTTTTATCTCCACCTTGTTTTATCATCCTTATTACTAAGCTAGAAACTGGTGGTATAAAATCTGTTAATTTTAGAGTAACGCGAGCTATTCTCAAAAACTCTGACATAATGGTTCCATAAAACACAAAAACGGGGCAGGTGCTATCCTTATGGGGCATACGTACTATTTTAAAGGGGAAAGCGTTTCTTTTATCAAATATTTTATAAAGAAAAATTCCATCCTCAATTTTTATATCTAAATCCAGAAATGTAGCCTGTTGTCCTCTATGTTCACAATTTAATTTTAGTTCGTTTGGATATATAAGATGTTTATTTTTTTCGAATTCATCATTATCGTTTATGCATATAAGGTCATCTATAAATCTCCTACACCCATGAAAGTTATATGTTTTAGATATATCTGTTTTTAATAATGATGACATATATATATACTCGAGTCTATGTAAATACAAATTTGCCCAAAATGGTGCCGGATCCAATCCCATTGGGATACCTATCGTTTGGAGTAATATTTTATTTCCTATTTGAAAATAGCATTCTTTAATAAGATGGCTTACAAGCATTTTTAAAATACCTTTAGAAATACTAGTTTTGCTATTTTTATTTTTACACCAGAAAGCATTAGAGTTTGAAAAGTCTATATATTTACCTTTTCCACCTTGAAAAGCCAAATCTACAGTATCATTTAATTCCTTTATAAGTTTTTCGTGCGGAATTTTAGTATATAGCGTACTAAAATCATAAGTAGCTATAGATTTTGCTTTTATTCTGGAATTTATTTTATCTAATTTTTCTTTCACTGGTTTGGAATTATTTACTACCCAAAATAGATATATATTACTATAGAATTTACTTTTCAGGTGAAAATTATTTATTTGATTTATAATTAATTTAAATATTTTAGATATAGCTTTACTTAGAGGTTTAGTGATGCACGTCTTTGAACCTACAATAAATCTAGCCCCAACTGGATTTTTATGCATTTTAGGTATCCAATACATACATGGAAGATTTTTGTGTTTATCTTCTAACTTTAATCCTACTTTTTCATTAATAATACTATTATTCAAAATAATACTATCTAAATTACTATTACTTACTTTATAAGTATCCGAATCGTTTCCTATAAGTCTTACTTCTATCAATAACCGTTGTATATAATATTTTTTACATATAAAGGCTATATTGTTTGCCGCTTTATCAATCGGAACTATTACGAACTTTTCTTGAAGTATTTTAAGTTCCTCCCGTATTTCTGAATTTTTTAAAAGAGGATTGGTTTTTCTAGGGCGTTTAAATTGTTTTATATGTTTAACCTTTTTATTTACGCATTCAATTATACTATTTTTCCATGCATCAAACGTAGACTGTGCTAATTTATATTTCTTTACCATAGACATAATAAAACCTTCTAGTGCTTTAGTAACTTCTTTAACGCATTTAGTGTAATTTAGGCATTTAGGTTCTCTATAATTTGGACCCTTACTAAGTAGTTTTCTTAATTTAGGATTATTTACTATATTTAAATCTCCTGTAATTACATGTTTTATCTCATTATTACAGAACGGAGAGGAATTACATTCACATTCTGGAATATTTATATTATTATCTTTTATATTTATATGTTCTACCGTTTTCTTATAATTAAAAATCTTATTGCGTATTGTTGGCCCTAGTTTATATGTAACTATTGGTTTTTGATCTTTTTTCTGGAACTCATTTGGTAGTAATTGAATATTTTTTTGTTTATTAAATATTTTAGGTAAATTTACATCATCAAAACCTTTATTTTCATACAAAACTACACAAACATTTTTAGGTTTCTTTTTTATATCGTTCCCTGGTGGCTTATATAATTTAGTGTCAATTATATCTAGAATATATTCATACCATTGAATGAAATAGTCCTTCTTATATATCATATCCGGTTGTAATAATATTTTAGATGCTATTTCCTTCAAAACTTTCTTTTTTGTTTGATTAAGCAATTTTCTTATATAATTGAACGACTCATAAATTTTATTAATAATTATATCTTTAATTTTACTAAAAAAATCCTCACATGAAATAACTGATTTTCTATTATTTCTATTAACATGAGTTCTATCTCTAATACCGTAGCGAGGCAAAGCTGGATATAATCTACCTATAATTTCAGAATCTTGTAGGTTATTTTTTTAAACTTTACTATTCAACCCATATGGGTAAATTACTCGCATTTTTTTAATTATATCGTCTTCCTTATCCTGACGCATCCTTAGGATATCGTTATCTACATTACCTAGACTATTATATCCATTACATTTAAATTTTTCAATTATTTGCACGGAAAAAGACGACTGACTACAGGTTTCTTTAAAATGTTTAACAACATGAATACATCCCTTAGTGCTAGTCCTATGCAAATTCATTCGTTTATTTAGAGGCATTACAGTTTCTCCTACGTATTGTAAATTACAGTTTTTACAGGACAACAGGTAGACCAAATTTTGGGACCTACATGACAAATTTTCTTTAGAATGATTTACAACATAGTAAATTTTATTAGTCACATTTGACTTATATTCTTTAGATGTTATGAGAATATTACAAGTTTTACATAAGGGTGCTCCACAAGGAGCAACCTTAAAATTATTTTCGGCCGAACAAGTCCCATTTGCCACTTCGAAAGAAGGAGTTCCTACTTCTATATTACTAATGACAACGGCTTGACCCTGTCGAGACATCTCCGACCTCCTTGGGTGGTAAGCCCTAGGGGAACTCACTAGTTCTGAGGACTGCCCAGACCTAGCTTGCAATCTAGTTTTAGTGACCATATTTAAAAAGTTATTTGATAATTATTTTTGTATTTTATCAGAAAAACAACTTTAGTACATTTGGTACCAGAAAAGTATCCAAATAAGAGGAAGGAAACCTAGCCATACATATTTAAATACTCAATATATAGTCTTTGAAGTTTTTAACATTTGAACCCACACAAAAAATTATTTTTTATCATTCATCAAAAAAAAAACATCTAGTCAGTAAGTCATTTAATCACCTGTAATCACTGCATCAACTCTCAAATTTACTATAATACCAATTTTTATATTTTTTAAGGGATCATCAGTTGTTTACCATGAAACACTGTTTCGGGGATTTAAAAACAAAACAGTGTATTACATCATGGCTCCCCAGAAAAAGAAAAGGGCTTATCAGATTCATATATATATATATATATATATATATATATATATATATATATATATATATATATATATATATATATACAGGGCCTATCAGATTCATATATATATATATATAATATTTATATATATAAGTGCTTATCAGATTTATATATATATATATATATATTATATTTATATATATAAGTGCTTATCAGATTTATATATATATATATATATATATATATATATATATATATATATATATACAGGGCCTATCAGATTCATATATTACATATACATACTATATATATATTATAGACATATATATTATATATATATTATGTACATATATATATTATATATATATATATACATATATATATATATATATATTATAAACATACTATACATAATATATATTTATTATATACGTGTATATATTATATATATATGTATATTATATACTTGTATATATATCATATATATATTGTATTTTAATATTATATATATATCATATATATTATATATATATATTATATACATGTATATATTATATATATATCATATACTTATATATATATTATATATATCATACACTTATATATATATATTATATATATCATAGACTTATATATATATATTATATATATCATAGACTTATATATATATTATATATATCATAGACTTATATATATATTATATATATCATATACTTATATATATATTATATATATCATAGACTTATATATATATTATATATATCAGACTTATATATATATTATATATATCATAGACATATATATATATATTATATATATCATAGACTTATATATATACTATATATATTTATATATTATATATAATATATATTATATATATTTATATATTATATATATTTATATATTATATATATTATATAATATTATATATAATATATTACATATATTATATATAGATATTATCTATATTATATTTATTATATTATATACATATTATATACATATTGTATTATATATTATATATATATTAGATGATATATATGATATATATTTATCACATATATTATATATATTATATATGTATAATATATATTATATATATGATATATATTATATATTTGATATATATTAAATATATTATATAGAAATCATATATATTACATATATATTATATATACATAATATATTACATATATATTATATATATATATTATACATGTATATATATATATAAATTATATTATATATATATATCATATATATTATATATACATATTATATATATATATCATATATATTATATATATATATTATATATATATTATATATACATATTATATATATATCATATATATTATTTATATATTATATATATATTATATATATATCATATATGTTATTTATATATTATATATACATATTATAAATATATCATATATATTATTTATATATTATATATACATATTATATATATCATATATATTATATATATTATATATACATATTATATATATATCATATATATAATATATATGTATGTTATATACATATTATATATGTATATATTAATATATATATATATATATATTATATATACATATGATATATACATATTATATATGTCATATATATATTATATATTCATATTATATATATATCACATATATAATATATATATATTATATACTAATATATATATATTATATACATATATATGTTATATTATATATATATTATATATACATATGATATATATATTATATATACATATTATATATGTATAGATTATAAAAAAATATCATATATAAATATTATCTATATATCATATGTATTATTTATATATATTACATATACATATTATGTATATCATATATATTATATATGATTACGATATATGTATATAATGTATATGTATATTATATATATTATATATGTATTATATGTACATATATAATATGTATATATTATATATATATTATACATATATTACATATATATTAGATATATTATACATATATTACATATATATTATATATCATATATATATATATATTATGTATCTCTGTAATATATATTATATATATATCTATATTATATATATTATAAAATATATTTTATGTATATATTATATATAATATATATTTTATTATGTATATTATTTATATAATATATATAATATATGTAATATATATAATATATATATAATATATGTATATATATATATATTTTATGTATAATATATATAAAATATTTATATTATATATATTATATATAATATATATTATATATAATATATATATATAATATATATATATTATATATGATATATATTTTATATATACATTGTATATATATTATACATTGTATATATGCTATATATATTATATATATGTTATACATATTATATATATATATTATATATATATGTATGTATATATTATATATATATTATTTATATTATATTATGTATATATCATATCGTATATACTATGTATGTATATATTCTGTATATTTTATATATATTACATATATATTATATATACGATATATTACATATATATATATTATATATATATATTATATATTGTATATGTATATTATATATTGTGTATATATTATATTTATTGTATATATATTATATATTGTATATATATGTTATATTGTGTATATATGTCATATATTGTGGTTGTATATAATATATAGATATTATATATATACTATATATTGAATATATATATTATATATCATATATATTGTATATATATATATTATATTTTGTATATATGTTATATATTTTTGTCATATATTATATATATATTATATATGTTATATATTGTGTATATATATTATATATATTATATATATTATATATATCATATATATTGTATATATATTATATATATATAATCTATTGTATATATATTATAAATATATATATTATATATATATTATATATGATATGTTGTGTATATATAATGTAAATATATATTATATATTATACATATATATTATTTTATATATATATTATATATATTTTGTATATATCATATATATATTATCTATATATCATATATATATTATCTATATATATTTTATTTTATATATATATTATATACATATTAGATTATATATATTATATTTGTATATATATATATTTATATTATCTATATTTTATATGTATGCATATATATTATACTATATATATATATATAGATATTATATATATACTATTGTACGTTGTATATATTTTTTATATGCTATAAGTATATTGTATATATGCTGTATGTACTGCATATATGGTTTTTACTATATATGTTATATAATCGATAAAAGTAATAATAATAATAGTAATAATAATAATGATAATCAACTCTTTTTTTATTTCAACCATTTGTGACCGAAATACAACATTCCCACTTCTGTACTTACGAACTTTTAAACAAATTGTCTAATGTTACTCAGTAAGGACTATCCACCCTACTTACTTCAATAATGCTAGTTTTATTTTAGGTTGTTAAACTCCGCACCTCACCCCTCCTTTTGTTGACGAGGGGACCATATTAAAAACACAATCTTATTGTTATAAGTTATTGTCAATGTTTATAGTCAATTAAAATATAATGGCTATGTTCCGAAACGATCGTACACTCAATCTGATTTCGTTTTTCATCCTTTTGGGGTATAATTTACAATTATTGATATTTATACTCAATATATATATATATATATATATATATATATATATATATATATATATATATATATATATATATATATATGCGCCTGTGTGTGTGTGTGTGTCTTGAAAGTTTTTTTTTATCTTTAAAACTATGTAAAAAAACTCATTTAATTTTTATATTTTTTATCATTCGTTGGAATATATATATATATATATATATATATATATATATATATATATATATAACTTGTGAGTAACGTGTTTTTGTTTCTGTCATGTAATAAACATTATATTATGATCCTCATATTTTTTTAATTTGCTGCACACTAACAATTCTCTATTTTTGTATCTTTGCTTAACTGTACAGTGAAATTATGATGAGATTTTCTGCCTCCGAAAATGTAATCATTCTTTAAACACATACGACACTGAAATTTTTCCCAGAAGTTTTTAAATTAATTTTACCTTTCGTACTAAAATTGTTCATTCTATATAATTTGGTGACAACATAAAATATAATCGTGCTTGGAACTTTACTCATGTGAAAACTGTCACCATGATATACTTTTTCCAGTTCCTATATTATTTCTCTCTCTCTCTCTCTCTCTCTCTCTCTCTCTCTCTAATTACAAAGATAAGTATTATCTTTATATTAAAACCTATATAAGAAAAGAACAAAAAAAAACACAATAAAATTGATGATGAAAATAAAAATAAAATACATTGCAATATACTGTTTGCAGTTCCTATATTATAAATCTCATATTTTTATATACTCCTATAATTTTTTTAATTTTTGTGTATTCATATTCATTTTAAAACCCCTTTTTTCCTTTTATTTAAAAAGAAAATACAACTTTGTTATATATGTGTCATGGAATTGTATACACCTGCAAAATGTCTAGCTTATTTGCATATTCTTTTAAACATTCATTTTAATTAATTCCCTTTTAGCTTTTTCGGTTTTTTAATGGGATGATCATCTTTAGTTTGCATGTAATTATATTTATGCAGATATTCTACATGATTTATACTTGCGTAATATATACGTAAAAAGCTTATAGTAAACACAAACCTCCTTCTCTCTCTTTCTCTCTCTCTCTCTCTCTATATATATATATATACAGTGATGATCATATTTATTGGCACGGTAAAATAAAAGTTAAATTTTGTCTAATAAATTCTAAAAAAGGGATTAAATTAAAGAAAATAACAAAGTATATTATGTATTTTTAACTGGCCTTTCCGATGCAGCAATCGGATTTTAGAAAAAAATAAATAACAAAGGAACAACAAACATAATTGCAAAAAACCCTTGTTCAAAATTATTGGCACGGCTTTGTTTTTCTTTTAGTATCAGTATAATATCAATCAATTTCCGGTTTACGTGCTTTCTGAACTTTTTTATAGCCATATTATGCTTGTTTAACGCTAATTCAGTGAATAATTTTTTTCAGATAATTTTTAGATAGCGATTTATTTAAACTATTATAAGTGACTAAATTATAATTTTCAATCGCCATCGTTAAAACTAAGGAACACAGCGAAGACGTCAGGAAGCTTGTTGTAGCATGCCATACAAATGGGGAGGGCTATGATAAGATTTCAAAGAAGCTAAACCTTCCCAAATCCACTGTTAGAGCCATAATAAACAAGTTCAAATCGCAAGGCCACGTTATGAGTTTAGAGGGTAGAGGGAGAAAAAGGATTCTTTCCCCAAGAGATGAACGGAAAATTGTTCGACAAGTAAAACAAGACCCAAGGATCTCTGTTGGGGAGATTGTTGATGAACAGAGCACCTCTGGAGTGAATGTATCTCGACATACAGTTGGTAGAGTTTTGAAGAGAGCTGGTTTAAAAGCATGTCGTCCGAGAAAGACTCCCTTATTGAAGCCTATGCACCTGAAAGCAAGGCTAGCCTTTGCAAAACGTCATATTGATAAAGATGTTGCATTCTGGAAACGTGTTCTATGGACTGACGAAACGAAAATAGAGTTATTTGGCCATAATAAAGTGTCTTATATTTACAGAAAATCTGGCGAAGCTTTCCTGCCTAAGAACACCATACCCACAGTGAAGCACGGTGGAGGCAGTTTGATGTTTTGGGGATCCTTTGCTGCCTCTGGACCAGGGCGACTTGTTAAGGTCACAGCTAGCATAAAAAAGGAAGATTATGTTAAAATATTGGATGAAAACCTGAAAGACTCTGCTAAAGAGCTCTCACTTGGTCGTCGTTGGTGGTTCATGCAAGATAATGACCCAAAGCATTCGGCTAAACTGACTAAGAAATGGCTTGAGGACAATCATATTAATGTTTTGGAGTGGCCATCACAAAGCCCAGACCTTAATCCAATTGAAAATTTATGGAGAACATTAAAATTGAGGGTAATGCAAAGGAAGCTTAAGAATCTTATTCAATTGGAGGATTATTGTCAGGAAGAGTGGGCTAAAATTACTACTGAAGAGTGCAACAACTTGGTTGTAAACTATGAAAAGCGACTGAGGAAGGTAATCAAGGCCAAAGGCTATACAATTGATTATTAAATAAATCGTGCCAATAATTTTGAACAAGGGTTTTTTGCAATTATGTTTGTTGTTCCTTTGTTATTTATTTTTTCTAAAATCCGATTGCTGCATCGGAAAGGCCAGTTAAAAATACATAATATACTTTGTTATTTTCTTTAATTTAATCCCTTTTTTAGAATTTATTAGACAAAATTTAACTTTTATTTTACCGTGCCAATAAATATGATCATCACTGTATATGTAAGCGTATATATATTTGTTTAAAAAATGCTGCCGACCAAACTCCTGTCAGTTTTTGATCTACAGACATGAAATATAAAGGGTATTAGAACCCAAGTAGAATAATATGCGAAATTACAATGCCTGTTTTCGTTCGTTTTTTTTTTTTTTTTTGAAAATAACAGACAATTCAGCAGAAAATATCAGTTCAGCAAACAATAATAATTATTAGAAAAGTAAATCTAATTTTTATTAAAAAAAAAGTTCACTTGTTTTATGGAAATTTATGGAAAATTGTATAAAAATGTGTATATAATGCGTATTTTTGTAATCGTTAGTGAAATGCAAAATAGGAAATCGAATAAAGGCGGAAAAGTAAGTCGTATTATTTTTTCCTAATGTTCATGAGGACAGTGACAGTTTATTTGTTTGTGTTATTCGGTCGGTTATTGACATAGCTGATCAAATAAATAGATTTTGCATTATAAACATTACCATACTAGTACTTAATATCTATCTCTATCCTTACTCTTATATAAAAGGAACTTTGTCTGTGTGTCTGTGAGTTTGTTCCCTATAGACTCGAAAAAGGCTGGGCCGTTTTTTATGAAATTTCACACGAAGGAACTTCATGTGTCAGGTAGTGTTTTTAGATAGGTTTTGTATCAGAAGGTCTTCGATAAATATCGACAATCGATAATCAAAATAATCTGATTAAAGAAGAAACAGACGATTTAAACCA
>NC_136484.1:63103547-63111047 GCF_053919585.1 Euprymna scolopes | reverse complement strand
CACACACACACACATATCTATCTATCTATATAATTATAAAACTCAAATGACCTTGTAACGAGTGATGTAACCGACTTTCCGGTTTACGACATCAAGTTGCGCATGCATGCATAAACATTAACCCATAACAACGTAAACAAATAAGCAGAAATCGCTTCTTTTGCAGATTTTGACCTACGCATTGAAATATTTACGTTATTATTTCGAAATTATTATTTAACATGGGAAGAGTGGGGGTGATTTGCAACTATTCTTTATTACAACTATACTGTCACTATTTTCTTACAACTAAACAACTTTAACCCGTTGACAAACATAAGAACAATTGTAGTAAAGCCTAGACTACAACAACTACTACTACTACTCTCTATCCGTCCCTTTTCCTTCCTTCCTTTTTTATTTTTTGTTTACATTTCTAGATACAAAGTAGTTGTGTGAATTTGTTGACACATTTAACAATCTGTTTCAATATTAGTTTTATTTCATTTAATTTATTTAGGTTATATTTTTTTTGCTTTAGGTTTTATTAATTTTTTTTTTAGATTTTAAGTTTCTATAACTTCGTTGAAGGATTCCAATATGGGTTCTTCATTCTTATATTTCTCATTGGTAGGTTCATGTGTGTTTTTGCTGCTAAATGACTTTCGTCGACGTTCGATTTGTAGGAAAATCATGTTTAATTTTCGATTTTTGAGCGATTATTCGGAAAAATAGGTAACTTTACACGAATAGGGAGGATTTTCTTTTTTCATGTTTGAGTGAACCGTCCGTGATTTTTCATTTTAATATACTTCCATAGAAATGTTTCTGTTATGTAAAAAAAACTGTTTTCTGTACGTCACAAGTGTCACACTCATACATGAATTCCATAGCTAATATAACATACTGACCTAATGGGTCACGGGTAGTCTAGTATAATTATAAAACCCAAATGACCTTGTAACGAGTGTTGTAACCCAACATCCGGTTTACGACTTTTGGTTGCGCATGCGTAAATAAACATAAACACATAACAACATAAACAAAGAGACACAAATCCCAATTCGAACAAACGGACGTCCTTAGAAAAGCAAATATCTTAAATTTATTGAATAAAAACTTCAAGATATGATAGCAAACGCAACACGTGATTATAAATACTTATAATCATCAGCATGTTGTATATATACGATATATATTATACTAAATAATCAACACGACAATAAAACGTATTGTAATACTGTGTACGTTTTCAGTGTCCCAATTTTTTTTTCACGTTTAAATTATCCAAATAAACAATTGTTGATACTTTCTGTTTTTTTATATCGTTAATTTCCGTATTACGTTTATGTTATTTTAATGCAACTTTCTTACAAATAAATCAACTTTAACCCGTTGACAACCATAAGAGCATTTTACAATGGTGATTTACCCACTGCCTTCCATTTTAATTTATTCTTCATTTTTTAATACACCTTTCTTAAAAACATTCATACATTTTCTTCTACACTACCAACATAAATAAATAACCCCGAAAATATGTTTTTTTAAATTGCGTTACAAATAAATAACGTTACAAACAAATAATCAACGCGACAATAAAACGTATTGTTTTACTGTGTACATTTTCAGCATCCCAATTTTTTTTTCGCGTTTAAATTAAAAGATATAGCAAAATTTGAATTTAACTTTAAGTATTATGATTCAGGGCACATTTCCCTATAAGTTTGGCAAACCACTTATAATTCAATGGCTGTAAGTTTTTTTTCATAAATAAACAATTATAAACAAAATGACTCATAGAAATCTATCGATATTCTTTTTTCGTTTTAATATACTTTCACAGAAATGTTTCTGTGATGTCACAAAAACTATTTTCTTTACGTCACAAGTGTCACGCTCATTCCATAGCTAATATAATATACTGACCCAACGAGTCACGGGTAGTCTAGTATATATATGTATGTATATATGTAAACACAACACATATATATACACATATGCATACATATATATACATACAGACACACGCACATATATATACATATATGTATATATATATATATATACAGACACATATATACATATTAAGTAAGATGATTGATAATTTATAATTAAAATTAAAAATCGGTTTCATAAGGAAGAACAAACAAAATCAATAAATTATACGATCGTTTCGGAAACGATGTTTTTATTGTGATAGACAATAAGTCTTGGACAATAATTTTATCATATAGTTTTTTGAAACAAAGTCTCCTCATCAGCAAAAATATTGGGTTGGGGGTTTTCTAAAGACACCGAAGATAAACCCAGCATTTTTTAAGTAAGGCAGATGTATCTGGAAAATATTTAAAATATAAAGGAAAATGGTTACTTTTTTATGTTGATAAACAAAGTAAGATTAAAAGAAAATAAAATAAAAATGAAAATTAAATAAAATCTTATTATATATCTACATTACAACGAACAGTGTTTTCTTTTCTTTTAATTGAATTAATGAATTTACTAATACATTAAAATATACTCTTCTCTTTAGACTCTTGTTCTAATCCCCGAAGTATATACATACATATGTATACAGACAAAGATATATACATATATATACACACACATACAAAAATATATACATATATATATACACGCACACATATATATACACACACACAGAAACATATATGTACACACACATATACATACACACCAACACACGCACATATATATACGCACACACACATATATATACATATATATATATATATACACACACACATATATATATATATATATATACATAGACACGCACATATATACACACATATATATATATACATATATATATACATGTAGTAAACTTTTTAACTCGTTTACTTAAAATAAACGCTTTATGCCAAATTAATGGTTGAATGTAAATTTGTGTTCAGTTTTTTTTTTATTAAATACTAGTCTATATTATTCCCTATGCATCGAACCGATATCATAATACTTGTTCGTTGTACCTTATAACAAAGGTTCACACAAAATGTCAACCAGATCTGACTGTACTGACATGCAGAAATGCAAGTATAATGTAAACAGGTATCTTGCTGATCAACCTCCTCAATAGTATTCCTGCAAATCTGGTTCCACATAATAGCCTCTCACAACTAAGTGTCTCTCTGCATTGTTTGGGGTGAAAAAACAGTTAAAAAGGAAAGAATCGGACCAGTAGTTTTCGAGAATAAGTGGAACGGACAGACAAACTAAGAGAATAATAGTATATACACTTTATAAAATAAAAGTAATCGAAAAGACAATAATTTTGTGAATAAGAAATATGTTTTTTTTATGAAAAGACGAATAACACAGACAATGAGAAACATTTTGATAATGAAACAGGTTAGCGCTATTGTGATATCTGGAATGTTTGTGTTCTTGATTTTAAGGGAGGTGGTGTCTGTCAAAACTACTGGGGAGCCATGGGCTAAATTATTGTTTTGGTTTTAAATTCTTGAAACAGTTTTTCATTGTAAACAATCGATGATCCCAACAATAATACTAGCTATAAATTCTTGGGTGCAAACTAATGCAGTGATTGCAAAAGATTGATTGACTTACCAGCAAAGGAATTTTCCAAGATATTTTTTTCTTTCTATATAATTTTAAAGGTTTCACAACGTCCAATACCAAGTATAGACATGTATGTCAGTAGAATATCCGTCTCAGAATGAGTATCTGTGTATTAATCACATATAACACACGTACGTACATACGTATGTGTGTCACGATTTCCAGCTTATAAATTATTGAATCCGGAGATTTTATTTATTAAAAATAAGGAGGATAGAAGGAGATAACATACTACGAACATGAAGTTATTATTATATAGATATGCTAATTTAATGTCCGTAGTATATTATCACCTTCTCTCCACCTTTTTAATAAATAGGATCTCCCGATCATCGAAGACGCAATGTAAAAAAAAAAAATTAAATAAAAAAAAAATGTTGTCGCTTTTGGGCAATTCCATCGAACGTGAAACTAAAATATACCTTCTTGGTCTTTTGGCTAGGATCTAAGGGTAATATTTGTTCTGTCTAAAGATGGTATAATGATATTGTGGGGTTCCCGTTCACACCGGACGTCCATACAATGCAAATATTTCACAGATTCCTATAAGGATATTAGAGATAAACCGTAATAACCAGATATATTCTGGCACTACATTAACCAGATTACTTAGATAAATACTTTTACAGTTTTAACAAAAGGGCTGCAATAATATTGCAGGGTTTCCATTCACGTTGAACATCCACAGAATGCCCAACAGCAATATATTACATATGATAGATGCCACTGTGGAATTTCCACAGGTCCCACCAAGTAAGCAATAAATATAGCATTAGTTTTACATATTAATGTTCTTTTATATAATATATATATATATATATATATATATATATATATATGTATATTTGAGAGAGTATGGTACAGTTTCGGTGATAACCTCCTAAATGATAAAGTTTACAACAACAAAAAATTAATTAATAAATAATGTAACCACGTTACTTAGCCTATTGTCTAGAATACATATTCATAAATTCATAATAGTAAGCTTAATAGCTTAGGTTTTACCAAGTACATATATATTATGGACATACCAGCATCCTTTTATGACTGCATTAATAGAACTCCAAATTTGATGCAAAGCAATATATATATAAATATAATCATCTACATGCAGTACTGCTTCGCTGTATCACAGCTCATCAATGCGGCTAGACAAGCAACTACCTGAAGCCTGGATCTAGCATATATATATATATATATATATGTATAAAATTTGTTTGGCCAATTTTTTTTTTGCTCACAAGTGTATATATATATATATATATATATATATATATATACTTGTGAGCAAAAAAACATGGGCCAAACAAATTTTATACATTTTATTGCACTAAAACCTATATTAAGCAAAGAACAATTGAACAAGAAAACTTAAACGAGACTAATAACCCAGAACAAGACATTTACTATATATTAGGATAGAATCGCATTCCCTTTTTATTTCTTTAAAAGATCACTCCTTTTAGACATGCTCTAAACCAAAGTGAAACACTGTGAAGAGGAGATGCTATTCCATTTGCTTTGCGCAGCTTCCCACAGTTTGTCATTGTTCGAAAAGGTTCTTTCATCCAATGCACGAGATATTATGGACCAAATATTCTCGATTGGGTTTAAATCAGGTCTTTGACCTGGCCAAAATATCACATTAATTGAATTATTAGAAAACCATTTTTTGTAACTTTAGCAGTATGTGCAGGGGCATTATCGTGTTGAAAAATAATGTTCTGAGATATTCCCAGCTTCTGGATACTTAGTAACAGTCCTGTTTCTAATATTCGAATGTATTCCTTTGCATTGATTGACTTCTCACATCTAATAAGTTCCCCAACTCCTGCAGTAATGTTCCCCGTACCATTATCTCTGCATTCCCATGTTTAACTGTCGTTTTTATGCAACTTGATGAAAATCTTTCTCCAGTTCTTCGATTGCACCATTTGGGAGCATCGGGAGCATCACTAAAATCTTGATTCATCTACCAGAAAACATCCCTAAACCAGTCTGTATCTTTCTTGCCATAACACGAGAAAAATTTCTTTCTATCATTGATCTTCTTCTTAGATAAAAATGGCTTCTTTGCACACCTTTTAGAAGAAAATCCCATTTCTTTCATTCGTCTAGATATTGTATATCTAGAAAGAGAATTTCCAGCCCCTGTTTTGAATTCTTTGCCATCGTCAACATGAGTTTTTTTTCAATCCTTCAAAACAGTATATTTAAGCCTGTGAATGGTCTAGGGCGACCAGATCCAGATTTCCCTTTTACCAAGCATTCGACTTAGAATCTTTAACCAATTCACTTCACTACACAAAGAGATATTTTCACATTTTCTTTTCTTAAAATATAAAAAATCTGCTTGTAAAGTCATTTTGGAATGCCTTAATCCTGCGGTTCAGTTTTTTATATCCTCGTCAAGATGTGGTTTTACCATTTTTAGGATTAATTTTTCCACTTATTATTATATGCTACAATAATAATGATCTGCAAAATATAAAGTTTTTGGTAAAATTAACAAAAATACATGGAAAAATATTGAAAAATTGATTTCTCCCTTCTTTCATTATTGTCCCAGGATGGATATGAATAATAAATATAGAATTAGTGTTAAATTTTAATTATTGTTTTTCTTTTGGGAATACAGTTTCCATAGCATACACCTAAATTGTAATAATCACAAAAAGATTAAATAATGTTCGCACATGTTTCCTAAAATACATATGCCATAATTCATAATAATAAGTTGGATAGGTTATGATTTTACCAAGTACATGCATATTATAGACGCTCATGCTTGTGCACTGATCCTTTAAAAATATATTATTTAATATAATTCCAATTTTGATGTAGAGCAATTCTTTTCTCCATTAAAGTTTTTATATCTAACTTATTTTAAAAAATTTTAAGCAGTGGGTATGAGCTCGGGTTAGATTGCTTGAATCAAGAAACCATTAGTCCGAAAGCCAGTTACACATAAAAGCACAAAATTCGAAGTTTGTTTCTTTCTGATCAATATATCTATTTCAGGTACATATATACACATATATGTTCATTCAGATTTATATATATATATATATATATATATATATATATATATATATATATATAGTGAATAAATGACAAAAGTCTATATTCGAAAGTTCATGATGTTGACCATCTTATAATTTATTCCTTTAATTCAGTTGACATTTACAATTCTTGGCAGTATCTGTTTCGTAGCACAAAATAAATCAATTATTATATCAATTAGTGAATCTATTTTGCTCTTAACTCATCAGAAGAAATAGCAACAATCGATCCGTCAAAAGGAAATGAAGAGCGTTTTGACATGATTAAAATCCGAAAATTGGAAGAGAGGCTGTAAATACCTTATAATATGTTTCCCTTACGCCATTTTGAATTTAGAAATAAAGTCATTAAAACCATCTATGAACTTTGGAATATAGACTTTTGGCATTCATTCACTATATTGCTCTGTAATTACATTGAGCTTTTTAAATAAGGCTTGGTATATAATTATAAGGAAATAAAGTATATTTCTACACACACACACACACACATATATATATGATAGATAGATAGATGTTCTTATGAATATTTTGCCAAAATTACGTGCCCTGAGCAAAAATGAACTTCAAACACTCTGGCTTCTCACCTAGGCAATAATGTATTTAATCGTCAGTGTCATTTCTTCTATGACACAACATCTGAAGGATGCACACAGATTTTCTCTGGACAAGTTTATCTTATTTTTCATTCTCTATTCTATTCCATGAATTCGGTGCAATCGTTTTTTTATAACTTTTACAATCTCCCCCGGAAACGCATATATATTCTTTTCATCATACCTATTTTTGATATTTTTCTTCTTTTGATTACACGCATATATATATATATATATATATATATATATATATATAT
>NC_136484.1:63081047-63098547 GCF_053919585.1 Euprymna scolopes | reverse complement strand
ACCTAGAGTAAGTCGACGATACCAGTTTTTTCTGTGCATGTGCTAATTAAAAGTTATAGGTTGAACAATGTTATTTTTGGTCGTTTTTGTATACATATGAATTTAGGTTATACGCTAACAGATAAGGCTGGAGAGTTATATGTTTTGGTTTCGATTCTACCTTATGGCACACAAGTCATTGTTTTACATTTGTAATCATTACTATGTATTAGGTACAATATAATAATCAATTGAGAATTCACTCTATAATAATACGAATTCTGCATCAATCCATATATTAATAGGATAGCGTGTGTGTTATTTATTTTGTGTGTCACGCTTACATTCGAGTGACTGTCGTTTGTTATGGACTTCTATTTCTTGTAATAAATAATTTTACCAAGAATTCGTCATAAGTTTCGGTTTCGGTTTCGATTACAGCTGAAGGAACTCAAATTATATATATATATATATATATATATATATATATATATTTATATATATATATTTTTCATAGTTTTGGTTTGGGTTAAAGCTGATGAACCCAAGCAATATGGATATTTTTTTTTTAAATCACAATTCTATAATAATATATACGAAATATACAAGAATTAAAATATCATGTTTAAGCATACTTTACGACCGGGTTACGCCGTGCGTCCCTGCTAGCATAGATAAATACTTTTGCAGTTTTAACAAAAGAGATACAATACTATCAGTGTCTCCATTTACGCTGAACATCTACAGAACGTCAACAACAATATATTACATATGAATGAGTCCCCTGTGGAATTTTCACAGGTCCCTTTAGTAAAAATATGATATTTTATTGTATTTTAAGACCGGGCAATGCTGGTTGGCCTGCTAGTGAAAATATAAACTAGATCTGATATTAAGTAATAATAGCATTTAATTTAATCATTAAAGTTACGAAGTGGATAGTTATTATTAGGGCTATGACAACAGCATATTCTTTTCATTATTTTGACTCTCGAGTATATATCCGACACAGACACAGTTAATCAACCGAGAACCACATCACTTTTTACCCACAACACTTAACAACATAGAATACATAATTTAATTTGAAAAGTATATAAGATATCAACGGATACATACTCGAGAGTCAAAACAATGAAAAGAATATGCTGTTGTTCTAGCCCTGATTATTATCCGTTTACCTTCATTTTTTTTGTGTGTGTGTATTTTGTTTTTTGTGTGAGTATGCTAAAATGTCTCCAAGATGAATAAATTTCTGATTTTAAACTGTGCAAAAACAAATCTTTTCAAAACAATATATATATATATATATATATATATATATATATATATATATATATATATATATATATATATATATATATATTAGTAGAAATTAGAAAGTTGACCTTTGGCTTTACTTTCAACAGCCTTCTACCTTCGCTTTCCTTATTTTGCTCGTTAGTCCTCCAATTCCATGAGTTATATTTCCAACAAAGGGGAAAGTATTGTTGCTTTCTGGGCTGGAATACCCAAAACTTGTCTTGTGCTAGTTTTTGACTTTGAAGGCATCCCAAAAGTAATGCCTCATATCTTTTTTTATTCTTCTTGTATGGATCAGATAGGATTGCAAAATGTTATGATGACTGAACTCATGCATTAAAGGCATAAAAGTTTCATCTTTCTGTTGCTGAGATGCGTCGTTTTATTCATGACAAAAGTGCATTGAGAATGGTGGTGGTTATGTAGAAAAATACATTCTGGGGCACAAAATGGCACTTGTTTTAATGGTACCATTCCCATTTTTGTTGCTCTTCAACTTTTTTAGTTAAAAAATAGGAGACTTTTCTTTCGGAACTACCCTTGTATTTATTCATTTTATGTTTAGTTCCTTTAGTTAAGTGGTTTCATGCTTTGTTTGGAGCGATTTTCATAAAAAAATATTTCAATTACTCAGATTACTGTCCTCAGTTTGGATATTATTCTCACAAGATTTTTACTAACGTAACATCTGATCTTCCTTGGCGTGTCTTGTTGAACTCGTAATTTCAAACAACACTTTATTTAATCCCCAGAGCTAAATTTCTTTCGTTCCGTCAGTTATGGCAAATAGAATTCGTAAGTTATTCTTATTGTAGTCTTAGTTAGTTCAATAATATATACCTGAAGATGACTTTACGTCAACTGAAATGTTATGAAAATAACAACCAAGATGAGAACAGTAGTTTAAAGAATCCAAATAATGCAACCAGATTTATTTTGTTTTAGTTTATACGAGAACAGTTGTCGAAATAATTCAAATTATTTAGCTCATCTCAAAAATTCCAAAATAAAATTAATCTACATTTTTTTTTAATTACAGACCCTTGTTGTTTCATTTTACGGCATATCAACACTTTTTGGGTTGCTTAATGCAAAACCCGGTCATTTTTTATAAAATTTTTGATGATTCAAGTTGCTAATACTTTAAAATATTTATCATATTATTTAGTCTGGTCGTTTTGTAAAGAAAAATTGTTTTTGTTTTCGGCTTTGTAAAACATGATTGAGTTTTGCCAATGAAAAGAAAAAAGAACACTAGCATCAGTATTTGGTGTATCTTAGGTCAGGAAATCAATATTCTCAGACAGCCTAATCTGGTAGCACCATAAATTACAGCCTTTCTCATTCATAAGTTACCATGCAATCTCTTTTCCACAGAAGAAACATCGCCTATCGCTATTTTCAAGACAAGTGCTCGACTGAACTCCGATCTATGGTCCCCTCCTTGCAAAGCTTTCACAAAAAAAAAAAACACTCGACTATCTACAACCACTATATATGATTTTTCTCACTCTATCTGTGCCTAAATCTGAGTACAGATTCCATGAACAGCACTGTTCCGCTTGCCTGCTTCCTGGTTGAATACAACATGATAGCCTTCAAATCCAATGTAAACAAATTCCTATTAAGCTGTCCTCAAATTCTACTCAATTTACACTATTAGTGATTACTACATCACCACTTTACATGCATTAACCCTTATCCTCGAGTGGCATTTGGGCCTTGATAAGTGGTGACTCACAAGTAAAAAAAATTAAGTAGGGGATTGACCAATCAACACGACAGTAATAGAAATATGATGTCCACATCTAAAAAAGCTTTTAAATGACCAAAAAAACACGGAGAGCCATTGAGTTTAAACTACTTCACAAGCATACATCTTTGCATACATGAAATAATTCATATCTTTTACGAGTAGATAAAGGGGCTATTAATTAAGCATCTCTGGCCACAAACTGACCACTTGAATGCCCTCTAAGAAACAAAATAGTCATTGTCCATGTATCATCAATATTAACAACCACAAGATGAGAACCTTAAAATAAGTACACGTGAACACTTAAAAATATGGGTAAACATATTAAAAAAAAAAAAGTCAAGATGGTTTCTTACGTTTCAGAATTTTTTAGATGAGGATTGATATTTTGCATTCTTTGAATTATTCAGACTTACTGTTCTCAGCTTGGATGTTAGTCTCACAGCCTTTCAGACGATGTAATCACCGACCTTTTTTCAAGAGCATCTTCATTTCGAATTTGGGATTCTTTATATCAAACTCTGGAACCTATACGAAATTTTAGAACTGAACCAAAACGGGAGATTGGCTACATACTATCTGTGTGGTGTCTAAGAGAAAGGGAAAAAGAGCACTTTTAAATGGATGAATAAGAAACTGAAATTTATTCCGGATGGTTTAAAGAAATTAAATTATTTTTATAAAATTTCGTTTTATTTTATGCTATTCCATGTTTGTTTCCAATAAATGTTCGATTAATGGTCAATAAAAAAATATCCAATTTGTTATTATGAAAAGTATGTTGGTAAAGCAACACACAAACACATGAAGGATAATGGTGTGACTCATAAAGCTCGCCACGTCAAAAAACTTCATGCTAACCTTAGGTATGATTTAAATCGCATTATTATAAACATGGCAACTTCAGAACGTGTTGTCAATCAAATTTGATCTTAACTCAATTCCAGCGGTGTCAAAATAATCGAGGTTGACAGGTGCAAGAGACCAGATACACATGGCCGCCATATTGATTTGTAAAACAAAGGACTATATTTCAGTTTCTTTGTTTTTGATATGTATCTATCCATCTCTCTTTTTTCACTCGTTTCGTCGTGAGAGAAGATTTAGAAATCAGTTGGAACTTGGACTCTGTTTGAATCGGCCACAAAATGCTTGGAAATGCAACTCGTCGTAGATAAACGCATGGTAGTTCAACTTTTGAGTCTTTAAAATGCTTCTTCAATATTAAAATTAATCATTATTTTTTTATATAAAAATATGTTTTGCTCGCTTATTGGATACAACACACCATTCCAGCAAAAAAGATCCCTGCCCAGATAATTAATTCTCAGGAGAGAGTTAATGACACCTAATAACACCTAGAACTATACACAAACCCCACCAGCAGACGTCATATCAACCCCTTGATCTAAAGGAGATATGCCTATCGTTATAATGTAATTGAATCTCTGGGAGCAGACGTGCTATGTCAGGACATAACAACCCTCCCATGAAGCGCATTAACCAAGTTACTCTCCCCTATATATAGAACTCACAATGAATTTCAATATTTTTTGTAACATATTCTCTAATGAGTAAAAAGGAAGCCATTTAAAATATTAACGGCTGAACGAAAATTACTGCACTTACACTCTATAATAATATTTAAGCTTTACAACAAAATGGATAACGTACTGAGATTCTAATACAGTGATTGATGGTTCGAGTCCTGTCCTACAGATAAATATTCGTTTAATTTCTTCATAAAAATAACAATAAGCGTCGATAATAACACATTGAATTATTATTAATTGTATTCACTAAAAATTTATTGAAAACAAAGATGTAATCATATGAAATGAAACGAAATTTTATAAATTCTATTTAAAAATAATTCAATTTAGAAATTAAATCCACCAGAATACATTTCTGTTTCTTCGTAAATGAGTTTTATTATGTGTCTTATAGTTAGTAGTTGAGAAAAATAATTTGTGACCCTTTGAAACTTGTAAAAGATTTTTAATAATTAAAACGGTTGTATGCAAAGTAATTAATGACTTTAAAATTATTTGCAAATCTTCATGTATTAAAAATGTGACGTGACCGTCCCAAGGAGCGGTAGAGCTCCCCATTTAGGAGAGGTTGAGACTCCCGAAACTCTAGAGAATGCCGGGCAGCTATGCTTGTTATTTGTTAAGTACTATTGTATGCTCGGGCATCAGCAGCCGACCTTGCTGAAAGGAAGAGTTAAGTTATAAATTTTATTATTTATATGACACCAACATACACAGTTTATTGTTTGGTGGAAAACTGACAACTTATGTCACTTTGAGAATAGGTAACCGAAATTGAGGTTATGAACTTAACCTTTTGGGAGCCTGAGAAATCAGCAGACTGCAGGCACACAGATACACACAGGGAGTCCCCTGATATGACGTAACCAGTGGTGATTGGTCTAGGGTGCAACCCTACCCCGATACCTCCATACATAAGCGAATCCTCGCACCAAAATCCTCAGTTGGAGAGAGTTGAAGCTGAGTTTTGAGCGAATCTAATCCTAATCGAAGAGTCGTCGCCACCCTCTCTTCCTGTCCATCACCACTGCCAAAACTAAGAGTAATTAAATCTAATTGGGACTCAATAGTGTTTGTTAAAGATCAACCACTGAACAATTGTATATAAGTGTATATCATATTTTGTATATCTAACTTGAACTAACCAAGTAGAATAGAGATATCGGTGTCTTTCTTTTGCATGAATGAAAATCTATTCACTTCCAGCGTGACAGTGGCATATCAACCTGAAGGTGAAATCGACTCCAACCAAATCTATCAACGAAATTCTGCTGCACTCAGAGATCCGGCATAGCATTCCCTGTGAAGAACAAGCACGACGCATATGTGACAAGGAGATCCCCATTAGGGATCGCTGAGGGTCCACATATGGTTGCTGGGGACCCGGAAAGGTCACAAACGGTTGAAAGTTTATTTGTATCCAATAATAATAATAGTAATACAGCATAAATTTAACAAAATTATTTATAGTTTGAAAACAATTCAGTTCAATGAATAAAACGATTCAAACGATAATGTAATAATTGAACTCATATTTCAAAATTATATTTAGAAAAAAATTGTAAAAAAAAAAAAATGACGGTTAAAACGAAAAATTAAAGTAAAAAGATTCCCGGGTAACTCCCAGTACGCACAACTAAGATATAATATATATATATATATATATACACACAAGTTAGAAAAGCATTTCATCCAAGGCATGAAAATTGTTAAACAAAATGTTTTACTATAGGCTTTAAAAATAAAGGTGTAAGATTTAATTTGAAATTTATTTATCACTTTTATAAATTTTACAAAGTAAGGTATAAAAATTTAATACCTTATATTTTATTTAATTTATTAATTTGGATTAAAAAAAATGAATGTGGTTTTGCATGTATTTGTAAAAACTCTCCTACTCTATTTCAGTTTGTATTTCTTCTCACACCACAACACATTTTTCAACCCCCTCTTTGTATTATTACAGGTCTGAATATTCTGTTTCAGTTTGTATTTCTCCTCACACCACAACACTTTTTTGCTACTCCCTCTTTGTTATACATGTCTGAATAATGAGAAAGTCTGAATTTTTTTAACAAAAACTTTAAAATAACTTTTTTAGATTAAATTTTTTAAAACTTCTTTCAGAATAGAAAATCTTTACAATTTAATAGGGAACATATTTCATATAGGTTTCATTAAAAATATTCAGTAGATAACGAGAAAAATATATGAAAATTTCAAAAGGACTGCATAACTGCTTACGCTCAATGTAGTCCTCGCCAGCGAAAGTTTTTGTTATTGTTATTCTATTATTATTATTATTTAAAACATTTTGTGTCCCGCTCTTCTGCGCAAGGACTAATATATATATATATATATATATATATATATATATATATATATATATATATATATATATAGAGAGAGAGAGAGAGAAGTGATATACAAATTATCATTAGCATATTAAGCGATGCTCTTTGTGTGAACAAATTGAGCTTAGGTATTTGTACAATGTCAAAACAATTAACTGTCCACACAGTAGCAGCCGAATAGAACAGCGGTTAGAAGTTTCGATCCTGGCTTGAGGTAGTTGCTTGTCTAGGCGCACTGATGAGCTGTGAAACAACACTGTATGTGGGTGACTATATATATATATATATATATATATATATATATATATATATATGTGTGTGTGTGTTTAACTCTTTTTCAAAGTGTTTTTAACATGTTTTATTAACTATTTGCTCATATATATATATATATATATATATATATATATATATATATATATATATATATATATATATATATACACGTATGTATCCGAGATCCAAAACTCTGCATTTAGTTCATCTAACATGACTTGAGCAAGAATAGAACTGGTTAGGCTCAATGTCGCTTAACTTTTGTGATCTAATGGAAACGTGTGTATTGATCTGATTATGATATTATATAGGCATACATATACATATATACAATGCAAACATACGCACACGCCCACACACATATATCGTCGTCGTCGGCAGAACTCTGGTATGAGTAGACATATTTGCTCATTAGGATTGAGCTAACCTCAGCTGCAGAATTGTTTTAGGTGATCTATGCGGCGTAACTTTGTGTCGCACACACTTCAGGTGTCAACATTCACTGTGGCAAACATGTGCTTGACATGCAGGCTCAGGAAGGCATCTTATAGCCGGTCGCCAGTGTACCATAACGTGGAGTACCGCCTTGTCGCTTACCTGCCAGTTTATTTGGGAGCGCATTTCTCTCACTGAATTAAACGCAGCCTCCCCAGATATTAACCTGAGAATTTCAGCGCACACACACACACGCACATACATACATACATGCATGATGATGATTGTAACGTCTTGTCAGACGAGTGCCACTCCCTCAGACATTTAAAATCCATGAGCCCAAATGCCTGAGGGAGTATCTATACAAATATGATGTTACAGAGTCTTAGCTTTGTACGACAGCTAAGTCTCTCTCTCGGTTCAAAATGTTGAGATCCAGCAACAAGCAAGAGCAAGATAGCCAGCAAAAAATTAAACTGCAGACCAGCTGAATGCGGGTAATGGTCTTCCGCTTTATGGTTTTTTAAATCAGAGATTTGCTTCTCCTAGAAAGGTTGCCTTCACCATGGCTTACGGGAGCCCTCTCCACCCCAATACACATATACACACACACAAATATACACGGTGCTAGTTGGCCGATGACCCAGAAAAAGAGTTCATTCGCCCTTTGGAAGGTCTTGTTTTTAATCCTTCAGGGAGACTAGCCGCCCTCCTCACCAAACAAGTCTGGTGGGGGAACCAGTTTAGTCGCCGGTGACCCGACCATGAGGCAGGTAGTACTGGGTTACATGATACCAGTAGCACATGACATGACCTGACATAATACATGCATACATGCATACATACATACAAAAATGATATATATATATATATGAATTAATTCATGTATCCACATAAAGAGTTATAATATTTTATGTATCACTTTATAGTATTTATTTCCATAGTAGAGATACAACAAGGCTCCTTTAGTCTTTGACAGACTATGGATACTCCACTGTAGGTGTGCCTGCATGGGGAATATTTTTGTGCAGAAGGTGCGTAATCTCCAACCCCACCTCTCCTGAGTTGACATTGTTAAATACCAGTGGCAAGTGAAGTGTGTGTTCAAGATGACTGGAAACAAATGCCGATATAAGGAGAGAGCACATACAGCGCCTAGAATTCCCGAATGGTCACCCATCTTGTACTAACCAGGCTCAATGTTGCTTAACTTCGGTAATCTGACAAGAACCGGTGTGTCAACGCGATTATGCTCAGTAGAGATAATAGTAAGTTATCTACACAGAATCTTTTCTCAGGCTGAAATACCGCCTTCCTACAAACATAAAAGATTCCGTGTAGCTTAATTGCCATATATTTTTATAACTTACTATCTATCTCCTTATAAACACATACACACGCACACATATATATATATATATATATATATATATATATATATATATTACATAAATCTTACTCCAATGCAAGAAATATGGTGGATAGAAACCAAAACTTTTGCTAATAATCCCATGCCTGTTCCTAATTACTCCACATTACCAAGCTTTTCCAGAGAAACCTTACAATATATTCACAACACTAAAGCTATCTTACAATACAAACATGAAATATCCATAAGTGCATTTCACATGGTCCTTTTGTGAATAGATAAGGGTCTTCTTAAGCTGCTCTTGCTATGAATCTTACTCGCCCCATTCAGGAGTCAGATTAAAATGTTCAAGAGCCCTGCACTTAACCCTTTCTCCTACAATGCACGCTAATTAGCTCAAGTGGACACAAATATTTTTCAAGTGTTCCCTAATGTCTCGTTTTGAACAGCCAATACAGTGGACTTAAATGCCATTTAAATGACCAGCTAGAATTAATAGAAACTCCATTCTCAGTAACAAATGTTGACAAATGTATATAAGAATCAGGCCTACTTTATGCACATTGTACTCATAAGAAAATGTACATCGAATACTTTTCAAGATGGCGTGTTGCGTTGAGTTTTTCTGTTTTATATCGTAGCCCACGCCTTTTGTATTATTGAAAAGCAGTACTTTTTGTATACGATTAATTAAACAAAAGTTGTTATTTTATACAAAGCTAAAAGAAACCGTACATTCGTATGCTTATCAATAGTGTTAGTACACAAGAAATCAAATAGTTTTGCATTTGGCATAAGCAATTTGATAGTCAGTAACAATATCCATTAAGCCAATCAAATGTGCAACCATTACAATCTATAATATAAATCTCACTTGTCTGTTTAAATGTATGTATGTATGCATGTATGTTTGTATGTCTGCCTAAAACTTTCGACAAAGGAGACGGATTTTCACGAGATTAGTATCGTTTTGAAGCGTAACTCTTCGAACAAAAAATATCAAAAAACTAGCTAAAAACATTATTTCCTTCACCTTAAACTGGGCACTTTTCTACAGGAAGGTGTCGCTTTTTTCGCTGATATTTTTACGAGTAATGGTGAGATGAGAGTAAATACAAACAATAAAAAATTAATATATATGCATAAAACATGCAATATAAATATACTAAACTTTCTTGTCTCTTAAAAATTGGCAAAAGTTATAGCCCATTAACTTGAATGAGTGCTTTATGCCAAATTAATGGTTAAATATGGTGTAATTTGTGCTAATTTTTGTATTAAATACTAACCCCTCTTAATCCCTAATGATTCATTTAACGGATAATTCTTAATTCATTGCATCTCATCATTACAAATATCCATACAAAATTTTATATAGCTCTCTAGCAGCTTCCAAGAAAACTTCTAGAGTAAATGTGGTATTGTGGTGACTAATTCCTATTAATCGCTAAGTGTGCATCAAATGGATATAGTTACATCTTATCCTAAAAGTTCATATAAAAATGTAGCCAGATTGGCTCAGTAGTTTCTGAAGAAAATGGAATGGGCAGACAAGCAGATAAAGAGAAATATGATATGGATGTTTGATGAAAATTTGATATTTTTTTGTATTTATTTCAGAACCTTTTGAAGTATAATGTAACCCGGATATAAGAGACTTCATCTCGAGTCTTTGCAGTTTTCTTATATCCGGGTTACACTGTACATTAACACAGGCTTGTGACCAAGAAAATCTCTCTTATATCTGTTTTTCTTATATATATGTCTCTTATATCCGGGTCACACTGTATTTAGGAGTAAAAAAAAATATGACGGATAACTGTTTCTGTGTGTTATTGATGGGTTCGAGAGCTGGAAATTATGAGCGATTAGAAAACATTAGAATATATTGGAAGAGAGTGACCTGCATCATGGCGATTTATTCTTGGTTAAATATTCAGATATTTCAGCTGCAGCTCTGTGCTCCTTGAATACTATGAGATGTAAACTGGATATTTGCAACAGATATAGAAGTAATGGCTAGCAGAAAGAACCATAGAAAGTATTCTGACTGCATCCACACAACGAAAGAGATGAATGTTAGAGTGGCGACTATGAAGAAAGCACTGAACGAGGATCTTTATTGCCCCTTATAAAAGTCTTGCCAAAGTCAAGAAACACATCAACAAGGGCCAATATCAAAGAGAGATGAGGCTATTTTAGACATGAGAAAATCTGTCAGCACCAGGTACTCAACGTGAAAAGCAACAGGTGATATATATATATGAAAAGCTGCATGATAGGAAGACACAGTTACTTCCTATCATAATGGTCTTTAGATGTGTTTCCAGTAAATCAATGAGTGAAAAATTGGAAAACGCATAAGTGACCGTCTGATAACTTCCATGACGAAATAAGATAAGTCTATAATCATATCATTTATATTTTCATCATAGCAGTTATGTTTTTGATAGCTTCACGTATTTTGTCTATGTAGGAGAAATATTAATACTTTTGTTATATGCATAATGAAGGTGTAGTGTTTATAGAACACAGCTTCTGGGATGCAAGTCGGAACTCAACTTTGGTTAATTTGTTTTAGTGTTCAGGTCTAATGATGTAAGGCTCAAAACATTCGATAAACCAATGAGGAAATCACTGAAAACACAAGTCACAAGGATCAGCTACTCACCACCAAGGCTCAAGAGAGTAACCTTATTAAAGCCAAGAAACTACTAAAACAGGTCAAATATCCAGTCGAGCTGTGGATTCTCTGGTTCTTCCCAAGGCTAGTTGAACAATATCAGTACAACAAGTGGGTTGGCTTACGGTCAGTATAAAGTTCTGTGCATCATGAAGTCCAAGTTCCTTTAAACTGTGATGGTCTTTGGATGTGTTTGCAGCAAAAAAAAAAAAAAATGGAGTACTCTCTAGTAGTCAACAATATTTATAGAAAGCCTTGAGATGTTACTTGCCAATATAGCACACACTGCATAGGCAAATGGTTAGAAACACCGACTATTAACTGGATGGCCATAGATTAGATCCCAGCTTGCGGCAGATGCGAGTCTAGATGCACTGAATGTTGGTTGTTTTTGTTTTACGGCATATCAACCCTTTTTGGGTTATTTAATGCCGAATCCAAAGATTTTGAAGAAAATTTTTTTAGTAGAATATATTTGTTGTTTTCAAGTCGGTTTCTATTTAATCCATAGTTGGGACCTTAACAGGTACTACCACTCTGGGTCAGAGTGGACCTGGGAGCAATGGTAATTAAAGGGTGGCTCCACACTCTCCAAAGCCTGCAAGCTGGGGCCTCACCACTGGATATAGTTTAAGATCATATCCAGAATCTGCTCTGAATGGTTGTGATGCAGCAGTAACAATGTTGTTCAGATATTCTATGATATATATATAAATAAATATTATGCTCTTATTCGAATTTTTTTTAATAATAAAGCACTTGCTTGGTGTTCTCTCCTACTAACTTTACACTATATATATATATATATTATATATATATATATATATATATATATATATATATATATATATATATATATATAGAGAGAGAGAGAGAGAGAAAGAGAGAGAATGTGTCACGGGAAACGGATGTTTTTAAGAAAAACAAAATTCTGCGAATATTTCAGCAAAAAATTTTTATAATGTACATAAAAACATTTACCAAACTATGCCATTGTGGAATATTTAGAAGCGAAAAATGATGTCTGCCAAATGATGGCCATTTTCACGAGCACACATTTGAAGCCGTTTTCTAAAGAAAGCCTCCACTTTCACTAAAAGAAAGCAAAGGAGCATTCTAAAAACATCCGTTTCTCTTGACTCACCCTGTATATATATGATAAATTAAAAGATAAGGAGTCAAGTTCCATAGAAACGTTATTACATAACCAAATCAATAAGGATGAAAGTGTGAGAGAAAAAGTAGAGAAACCTCTTTAGTCTAGACTAGGAATGCTTCTCATCAGAAGAGGAGAAAAACCTGCATTATACAACAATAGAGATAAAAAGACAATACCAACCGAAAAAAATTTAGATTAAAAATTTTAACAATTTCAAAGATGATATAATGGGCATTAAAGAAGAGAATTCTATAAATTGCCCTTGTTAACCAAGTAGAGCTTTTTCTATCCTAATATATTTGTTTTACTATTGAAATTATATTTTTTCAGATTCATTTATTGTGATATATATATTTGAACGCTGCTGACTCTTTAAATGAGTATGTCCATTGTGACAGGCAGCAATAGTCATAAAACTATTTTGAAACCGGCAAGGCGTTAGTGTAGACTTCATCATTATATTCAAAATATTCTGCAATTCAAATTATATTTCATATTAAACTTTTACTTTTTATGTCAAAGTGGATACAATTATGAATATGTGGATATTAAAATTTAACACATCTCAATCCTGGTTCAAAAATGAGTATCAAACTGAATATCATGCATTATCTGTCCAATAATCTAACCACTGAGCCATCTATTCGGACCTGTTGTTATTTTCCTTCTTGGCCTCTAATCTACTTGGCTATGACTACTAATAATTATTTATAATTACTTATCTCCAAATTTAGCTCTCGGCTCTCGAAATGTATGTGTGTGTGTGTTGTGTGTGTATTTTAAGTGAGGGATCGGCTCACCACTTTAGGTCGCTATTCACAATACACAACTAAAATCAACCAACAATAAGAGAGAGGAGAGTAAAAAGGAAGAAAACAGAACGAATTAAAAATAAAAAATAAAAAATCTAACAACTTATACTCAGCCCAAAATGTAATTACAACCCTGCATCACCGACCAGCCCTACACCCGCCCCAATGCACCTTCCCTTGATACTCCAACCCATCTCTGACATCAATATACTTTTTTTTCAAGGATTTCCTGTTCAAAAAGCAATAAAGCTGTCCATTTCTCAGATTGATGGTCAGCTTTCTGGTGGCACAAGAATGGGCTTCTCCCACAAGACTGGACGCCATCTTTATTGTTTTGGTGGCTCAATTCACACAAGTGCTTCCTGGACCACTTAGATGCAAAGATAGGAAATTGCCTGAAAACATATTTAAGCAGCAAACTTCTTATAAACAAACTGAGATAAATTACAAGTGGAAAATATGTATAATGTTTTTTTGTAAGGCCCGTCATCGTAAGCACTCCTAGTAAAACGAGGAGAAATCACTTGATTGGTAACAGAAAAAAATCCAATCATTATAATGATGAAGCTTAAAGTCACGATAAAAACAAAGATACTGATGATAGTCTATAATAATAACTAGTAAGGAGACCAGATGTTGCCCGGGATTTAATGATGATGAACAAGTGTTTCACACTCCCATGAAATCGCCCAGTTGTTAATCAAATCGATTGATTGCCTGCTCTAGTTGGGAACCCATTACAGTGCACCAGCAAGAAGTTTCACGTGCCTCCTCAAACTGACTTAATCCACAATACATTGTAGCTTACATTGCACTGTAGAGAACCTACTGCTGATTTTCTCAAATTATATTTTATATATAACGACTTGAATTAGAGTTTAAAATGCAAAAGTCAAGTATCATGGTTCAATTGTGCTCTAAATAGAAACATTTATTTCGAACGCGCCTCTGTCATATCAAAAAACCTACTGTTGATTTTACATGATGTGCCTGTCTGCTTGTCTAGTAATGAAACTCCTTAAATGTACTTGTGTTGTTAGGCTGTATAAGGCGTTAACTTTAGTTAAAATCGCCCGTTCCTGCTTTCATAAAATTTTTTCGATTATCAATACTTATCGAAGACATTCTGAGACAAAAGCTATCTAAGAACACTACCAGATACATAAAGTATCTTTGTTTGAAATTTCATAGAAATCGGCTGAGCCGTTTCAGAGTCCATAAGAGACGAACTCTCACACACACAAAGTTTCATGTTATATAATAGTAGATAATAATAAGAAGAAGAAAAAGAAAAGAAAACGAACTCTAGTGTCTGCATCAATGAACACGATACTAAATGTTCCAGAAGGGCCAAGGAAGATGGGAAGAATAAAGAGAGAAAGCACTAACGAGATTTCAACTGGATGAGTGTTGAAACAAGAGAGACTTTGGGAAGGCTTATTGCTAATGAAATTCTAGTGAAGAGCAATCGTCATTGCTAGTAACAATTCAATGGCAAGCACATGTTGCGATGATGCAAATTTATTTGTAAAGGTTATCAAAAGAGGTGGAGAATAATGGAAATCTGGAGAGATAGTATTGGAAAATGAAATCCTTTGAGACATGGAGGTACAAAAAAATAAACTCATCCAAGGAAACTGGACGTGATAATAATAATAAACACGAACTAAAATTTTGATGAATTTTAGAATTTTGCCATTCCAGCAGACCGCAGGGTGAAGCTCAAAGAGACAGAAAACGAAGCAAATACACAGAACTTGCCAGAAAATTGAAAGGAATATGAAACTTGAAATAATTGTAAGAGCACTAGGAATAGTCCGGAAAAACCTGGAAAGTGCCTAGGAAAAATTGGAATCTAGGGTATACTTAGGTTATATACTGGACAATTATGATGAATACAGCTGAAAATCCTCAAATGCAGAAACCAACCCACATAAAATGCAAACATTAACCAGCCATCTGTAACAGAAGTAAAACAAAAACAGGGAAATAATACTAGATAAAACCAAGAGGATTGAAACCGCAAACAATTTTATAAATTGTATACCCCCTAACCCCCTGCAAAATAAAAAACAAAAAGAGAAACAAAGCCGAAGTTGATACCACACAAAATAGTCGTGAAGGGTCAAGAAACATGGGAAAACAGACGAGGAAAAGCACTAACCACATCTTCACTAGATGAGAGCGAAGAGGTAAGCTTATTGCCACCCAAATCCTAGTGAGAACAAACGATCGTTGTCAGTGAGAAGCGTCCGTTGCAATAAGACAAAGTCATTTACAGAGGTTATCAAAAGAGATGGAGAGTACCGAAAATCTGAAAACTCTTGTTGCCACCCAGACTCTAGGAAATACCACCGATTATTACCACCGAGCAATCTCTGATAATAAGCGGTGTGAGAATTTCTAGTGAATACCAATAAGAATAATAATAGTATTACCCCCCCCCAAATGTGGTGAAATCAACATCATTTGATACCACAAAAAATGTTTATAAAAAGTCTAGGCGGATGGAAAATCTGAGGAGAGAAAGTGAAAACACCATCCAGACTGGCATTAGGAGAATATTTAGATCCTAAGGGGTCATATTGTTATTAAAATTTCAGAAAACAAAAAAACAAATGGTCGTTAAGAATAAGAAATAAATAGTGAACGGCTGCTGCGAGAATATAATGTCATTTGCTATAGTAGTAGAAGGAAGAGAGAAAAACTGGAAATCTGAGTGAGGGAACTTGTTCTTACTCAGAGTCCAGGGTACACCACTTTTTTTTTGCTAGTGATCAATTACTCATAAGTAAATAATTTGCATATGAAATCGGGGCCTGTGGCACAGTGAATAGAGGGGCTAAGTCTCTATGATTACAACTGAGAATTGTCTGAATGTAGCAGTTTCAATCTTACCCAAGCAGACCGGGGGATTAATTGGCCAACACGTGGTGAGACAACAACTATGGAAGGCAGTAATAACTGGGGATATGTTACAAGACTTAGCATTCTTATCCCGTCGTGGTTAATCACCTGAAGAAGGTCAGAAGATGAGTTAAACGAATATGGTGGCACAACAACAACTATAAAGATGAAGATAACAGTGCGCAAAAAAAAAAAAATGAATGCACAAATTACGAAACCTCATCTCAAAGGATTCCAAAAATTAAAAAAAAAAATTATAATTAAAAATTAAAAAAAAAAGATTTTTTTTTTTACAAAAATCAGCTTTCCTAATGAATTAAAATAATCATAGAATGTTATAGTTTTAAACAGTCATTTGTCTCCCCTTGTTCCGAGTAGAATTCTTCAAAATTGAAAAAAAAATCCAAATCTGAAAACCACAAGTCACAATATTCTTAGTATAGTAAAAAATATGTTACGGATTCAATACTAAACTGACAGAATAGGGCTCTACCAGATGAAAGGGAACACTACTAATAACCCATCCCACCAAAATCCATATAGATTTATCTATAAATTCAATGTCGAAAATGATAACTATTATAAAAATAGAATCCCATTTCCCTTTTTCCCCTACGAAGAAAAATAAAATTAAATGGAAGGCACCATGTTATTAGAAAAAAAAGTCTATTTAAAATTAAGATGGCGGGGTGGGGTATGAAAACGCATTAACGAATTGGTAGGAGAAACGAGAGAATATACTTAAAAAAGGATGGGGAGGGAATAGTCAAAGCGAAGAAATATGGGAGCAGCGTTTCAGATGACAGGGGTCGGGGGGGAAGATGGTAATTGATAAGCACACTTATTTGCCAGGAAGTGCCCTCTTGAGGTCTATCAAAAACAATTAAAAAGAATCCAACAAGTCAGCATAAACAACAC
>NC_136484.1:62988547-63076047 GCF_053919585.1 Euprymna scolopes | reverse complement strand
TACTATTACTATTTCATATATGTATCTATATAACATTCTGCTTGTTCCTTTTGTAATTTATTTTCCCACGTCTTCACACGATATATAGGGAGGTAATCTGGATCATTGATGACAAATTTATTTCTATGTACTTTTTATCGAAAAATAATTCTTTTGACGACAGTTAGTATTTTTCTTTAAAAGGAAAGCCTTCCCTATTAGCTAGGCCACCCAAACCAAAATAAATGTTTATAGGTCATGAAAAATACTATCGGCTGCAAATTTTGCGATATCATGTACCAAAAAATTAACATTTTGTTATGAACAACAGAGTAGTGTAACATTTAATACAATATGTGAAACGAAATTTGTGAAGATGCTTCTTTGCTTGATGAATAATAATCTATATCAACAAAAATCTACAAAAATGAGATCGTGCGTGTGTGTAAGGACACCTCTCACCCTATATACTCGACGAAACTTCCGAACTACAGACTTTAAAGTAGGTATATAGGGTATTCGGACATGTGGAAAACTTTTAACGTGGTTTTTATCCGGCAAAAATTGTTAAAATTTAAAAATTTGTACGTGGGGGATCATCGGATTTCTATCTATTTGCTTACTGTTTCACGAATGCGCATGCATGAACCGTTCTCATGACAGATTCCTTATGATTAGAGTAAGTAGGTTTGAAAACGTTTTTAAAGACCGTGTCAAGTTCTCCTAATGGTTTTTGTACTGGACTCGCTGTCTTTAGGTTTTAATATAATATCATTCGTATTTTACGACCGAGCAATGCCTGGCGGCCTGCTAGAATTTGGATAAGGAAAACATACTCATGGGCAATCACAGATCGGGTCAGCTAGTACTATATAAAGAATAAGCGAAGGAAATTCTTTAAGTTCTCAAGTATAATGAGGTGTATTCATGTTTTGCTAATATATGCTATTTTTTCACTGAGGCTTTAAAGTATGTGAAATAAATAGCCTTTTTGAAAGACTCCATCATCAAATGCTGGATTCTTCGCCATGGTGCTCAATTTTAAAGAGTTCTGTTTTTTTTTTAATTTTTTTTTTTCTTAGCAATCCTAATTCAATTAATTACACAAGCTTAAAAAAGTGTGAAAACACTTAAAGTTTCTTTCATCTTTTCCTATGTAAATAACCATATTAATTGACTTATTAAAAAAGTTTCTGTAACACGTTCTCTACGTTTTATTTTTTACTTTTGAGAATTAAACTTTAATTTCTTCTCTGTTACCTACACAGACTGTCTTTTGTTTTCGTTCTGCTGAAAGCGGGGAACGAGCTAATTTATCTAGAACAAGTTATAGACGTTCGTACAATGTAGTTTCCTATTAATCAACCTTAAGAGGATATATCTTTAACAAAGGCAAGAAAAACAATTTCCTACTTGAACAAAAAGTAATCTGTTTTTCAGCAAAAAAAAAAAAAAAAATTGAAAGTAAAACAGAAGGACTTTAAAACCACTAATTTAATTTTCTGCTGTCGTGAAATAACGAACACGAGAAACGTTAATGATATAACGTGATACCAGGTGTAAAACAATGCTAAGAAGAAAAACCGTACAACAATGATCATCAACTCTATAATAAAGACCAATGTGCATTCATGTGCATATAAATAAACTTAAATCCGTTCCGTCACACAAAGTTAGTAAATAAAAAACGTGCAATCCCCCACTTGCCTTAATCTAAACGTAGCTTCCACGAACAAAGCTTCTTTCCCAGAACTTCCTGTCCGTGGAACACTGTTTCGCTGACCTGCTTTCTTTGTTGAATACAACAAAGTAGCCTTCAAATCCAATGTAAACAAGTTTTTTTTTTGTTGAGTCGTCACCATAAATAATCAAATTCTACCCAATTTACACCGTTAATGATTACTAAACTGCCACTTTACATTCATTAACCTTTATCCTCGAGTGGTCTTCGGGCCTGAATAAGTAGTGACTTTCAAGTAAAAAAAAAAAAAAGCCCAGCTGCCAGACGAAACTATTTCATGTCGTGAGCGGAAGTCAAACAACATCCACCGCAAGAAATGAATTCAGAATAAACTAAAACGTTAACAATATGTGTTTTGGTTCATTAAGTCATCAAAAATCTATATATTATTACAATAGCAGGTGTGTCACGCTTACATCTTTTTTTTCCAAGTACAACCAAACCCGACAGCGATAATAAAGAGAAACGTGTATTCTCATATAAGACGAAATAATGTTTCTGAAATTTTTAAATGAAGATTAATAATTCATATTATTTGGATTCTTCGGGCTACTGTTCTCATCTTGGGTGTTAATTTCACAGCGTTTAAGTTAATGTAAACTCCGACCTTCTACAGGTGTGTCTTGTTGAATTTGCTGAACTCAAGGATCTGTGCAGAACTTCGAATGTAATCCTGTATTTAATCCACATGGATAGTATGCTCTTGTCCCGTCAGCTATGACCGGATAGAAGTATTAAGTAATTGGAAATTGTATGTTCGACCATCCTAAGTTTGATAGAAAGATTCCCGAGATTGACAAGTCCTTGATATGATCTTGAACTTTATCCGATGGTGAGGCCCAAGTTTGCGGGCTTTAAGGAGTGTGGAACCACCCCTTAATTGCCATTGCTCTCAGGTCCACTCTGACCCGGAGTGGTTGTATATATTAGGGTCCCAACTATGAGTTAAATATAAACCGACTTGAAAAAACAAATATATTCTATTAAAAAAAAAGTTCTTCAAAATCACTGGATTCGGCATTAAATAACCTGAAAAGGGTTGATATGCCGTAAAACAAAACCAACCAACCAACCAACCAACCAACATTTCAAATTTGACATTTCAAATTTGACAATATTGTTCTACACCTGAAAAAGGTCGGATAGATAGATAACAGATAAAAAGGTCGGATAGACAGATAACAGATAATTAAAAGCTTCTGCCCGACCACTCGCTAACAAAAAGTTGGAGGTTACGTTGTGCAAATAATACTCAAGAATAATCCAAATAAGAAGAAATTATCTGATTGCTTACAACGTTTATATTTAAGCAAGTTGTGTCTTAAACACAATTTTTATTTCAGAATTTGTTTAGATGAAGATTGATAAAGTGTATCGTTTATATTATTAAGACTATTGTTCTCCTCTTCAACGTTATTCTCACAATGTTTCGATTAAGGTAACTTCCGACTTTCTTTAGGTGTATTCTGTCGAACTCGGGAATCTTTCTATTGAACTCGGGAAGCTGTAAAGATTTCCGAAAGAAACCCTTTATTTATTTATATATTTATTCACAGATGTACCATGCTTGTCGTCCCCTCAGCCATTTTACACCGGTGATATCGACCAATGTAACACTCAAGATGGGAACAGTAGTTTGAATAATCCAAATAATAATAAGAAGAAATTATCTGATGTTTATATTTAAGCAAGTTGTGACTAAAAATAATTTGAATAATTCTAATCTAAAATTCAATTTTTATGTTTTAGAATTTTTTAGATGAAGATCGATAATTTGTATCGTTTGGATCATTCAAACTACTGTTCGCATTGCAGATCTTCTCACGACCTTCTTTGTGATGAAAACGCTGACCTTTTTCAAGTACACCTTGTCGAACGCCTATATATAAATTTTATAAGAATTGGGTAACCTCCCATTTGAACATTTACTCCAATCATCATTATCATCGGTTCTTTTTAATTAATGTTCAGGTTCAGGGTCACACTGGTGGCCCTTATATGGATGGCTAGATCGCTACATGTATGGCATATCTACCTCCACATCTCTATTTTTCTATTATCAGAATCAACTGCAGAAAACTTCCATGTTATGCGGTCTCTGAACAGCACTTCACTTCGTCCAAGGCAACTTAGATCAACCTTTCTCTCGTCTACTTCCAAATCTTCCGCTATCTTGATGGCACCACTTAATCTTTCTACATGTTCATGCAGTGCACTGCAAAAATATGAGCTATAAGCATGGGTATGGGTGTTGCATGTGACGTGAATAGTAACTGCAGTTCACAGAACTTTTTCTAAGCAGTTTTGACGTGTTTTGCTAAGAGTTCGCAGTCCACAGGAACTGATAAAATCGAGATAGAAAGAGGAAGCTACTACTTCTGCCTCATTAGGTCCAGATTGAACACTTGCATATAATCTACCACCAAGACTATATGTTTGTCCCTGACATCTTGCACATCTGGAACACAAATCTTCCACCAAATGCCTCAGTTCACCGCATCTCCTATGCACTCAGTACTGGCAGCCTTAACAGAAAATAATGATGAACCTTATAATTGTATTCTAAAAATAATATTTTTATTCTACATTTAAACGAGTTTTCTGGGCATGCAGTCATTAAACAAGGAGCAAATATAAATGTTGCCCATAATAAACCAAAATTAGAATATCCATATGGAACTGTATTGGATATTAAAGAAAATATATTATAAAAAAATATAAAGACTTTTGATTTCGGGCCGAAATATATTTGTAAAAAAATCATTGAAATTTTTATATCTATATCATTAATTACTAGATGAAAGATAATGTTTTTAAATTGCAACAAAATGTACATTACATAAAATAAATCCAAGGTAATTTTTTGATTCAATTTAAATTAAATTTTTATACCTTACTTTTTAAAATTTATAAAAGTGCACTTTGAAGATAAATAAATTTCAAATTGAATCTTGTGCCTTTATTTTCAAAGCCTATAGTAAAAACATTTTGTTTAACAATTTTCATGCCTTGGATGAAATGCTTTTCTAACTTGTATCTTATCTTTTTAAGATTATATTTTAAAACTCTTCTTCTCTCTATTTCAGTTTGTATTTCTCCTCACACCATAACTCATTTTTTGCAACCCCCTCTTTGTAATACAGGTCTGAATAATGAGAAAATCTGAATTCCTTTTAACAAAAACTTTAAAATTACTTTTTTAGATTTAATTTTTTAACACTTCAGAATAGAAGATCTTTAAACTTTAATAAGGAACATATTTCATATAGGTTTCATTAACAAATATTCAGTAGATAACGAGAAAAATAGAGATGAAAATTTCAACTGGTTACGATCAATAGTAGTCCTCGTCAGCGAAAGTCTTTGTTATTGGTATTCTATTATTATTATTATTATTATTATTATTATTTAAAACATTTTGTGTCCTGCTCTTTCGCGATAGGACTAATATACACACATATATTTCCATGTCCTAGAACGTTTTCATCTTAAATTCTACGCAATTATGCAACGCCTATATAGGATTAAACGTAACATTTAAGTGAAACTAATCTTTTACTAAGAAACGATAAAAAAATGAATAAGCAATTAATCAACGCCCGTTTTTTTAAAGAAATATGCAAATTAGTTAACCTTCATGTATTCGCTCGCTTATTTATGACTGAGTATATTAATAAGTTCGTTTTAATAATTTTAAATAGAAAAAAGTAGACTTTTAATATCAATGTCAGGTCGAAAAGAAACCTTAACTTTATAGGTATATGGAAGATTAAACGTATGATCAATAATCGTATTGAGCGCGTTTTGTTAGTTTCTCAACACACCTTGTATATTGAAACTTTTCTCACAATTAATTAAATGCCGTTAATCATTAGCATGAAAGATAATTGTGTATCATTAATTTCATTGCAAGTTTGCAGATTGTAAGAGACAATGGTCTAATTCAGACAACAGTTTTATTTAAATGTTGTATTTAAAAAGCGTTCTCTTCACAAAGAGATTCAATAAAACGAGTCGAGCAATCGACAATAAACGGACTAATTGTCTTACGTCGATCCAATTATTAACCAATTTAAAGCTGATTTAAAACACGGACGAACATAGAAAAAAATAGTTTGTCCCCAAAAGAATTCATTGTTAATAATTGAAAGAGAGCTTTGCTTAAAAAAAAAAAACAAACAAACAAAAAACAAACAAATATATATAAATAAAATAAAAACGAAAATAAAAAAAAAACATTATCAGAGATTAAAAAAAAACAAAAAAAAAACAAAAAAAAACACACAAAAACACACACACACAGCAAGTCATTAAAACAAACCGAAAAGCCAAACAAATCCGACAAACAAGAAAATGGTTTGAAGTGTTAATTTAAAAAAAGAAAATCTCATTTTCAAAGAACAATGGTGGAATTAATTCAAAGAATAGACAAAGCGACGAAAACTAATGATACTCTTTACAAAGTGTGTTGCACAATAAATTTGGGAAATTGTTTTCATTGCTGTAAAGTGATTCTATTAAAGGCAGGTTGGTGGTGGTGGTGAAACGGATAACGACGGCGAGTGATAAACTGGGAATACAACGTTCGAATCCAGGCGATTTCATAGCACCCTTTTTATTTATAAATGTCGTTAACCTATACGTGATCCTTCCCATAAGTATCTGATTTTAAAAAGAATTTAACAAAAAAAAAAAACAAAAAAAAAAACAAGATTAAACCGGTCCGAAACAGTTGTACATGCTGATCCTAACAAAGTTACTTATATCATTGAAGGTGATGTAAACGGCGGAGAAGTGCGAAGGTGCCAATCGACCGTAAACTAACAAGGTAGACACAATGGCAAAAAGATAACGGCAATAGCAAAGAAGAGTGACAGACACTGATATCCGTTTAAAGACGATCGATATGGTGGTTTATTTTCTGAGAAAACGAAAGTGGTAATTTTGTAGTTAATGGAGATCGTATAATCGGGATCAGTTCAAATGAGATGAGATTACTCGCTGGAAATTGGTACCTAAACGTCAGTGAAATCTGCAATAGGTAGCTGGGCGCCATTGGGCACTGAAACAAGCAGCTGTGCATCAGTGGGCTCCAGAATAGATAGCTGAATGTTAGTAGGTTCTGGAACAGGTAGCTGGACGTCAATGGGCACTAGAAAGAGTAGCCGGAGGTTAATGAACACTGGAAAGGGTAGCTGGACATCGGCGATTACTGGAAAGAGTAGCTGAACGTCAGCGTACACTGAAACGGGTAGCTAGACGTTCGTGGGTACTGGAACAGGTAACCGGACATCAGCAGGCACTGAAATCTGGTAGCCGTATGAGGGTGGAGGCTGTAGGAGTGCGCTGGTTCTAGAGAGTAGTCTCAGAAGACAGGCAGGAGGTAGTAGTAGTAGTAGTAGTAGTTTGCGCAGGTAGTTTGTGGTAGTAGTTTGTGGAAGTTAGCTATGAAAAGGGCTGTTTGATTCGTAAGTATTAAGTTGTTGTAGTTAGCGCTGAAAAGGGCTGTTTGATTCGTAAGTATTAAGTTGTTGTAGTTAGCGCTGAAAATGGCTGTTTGATTCGTAAGTATTAAGTTGTTGTAGTTAGCGCTGAAAAGGGCTGTATGATTCGTAAGTATTAAGTTGTTGTAGTTAGCGGTGAAAAGGGCTGTTTGATTCGTAAGTAATAAGTTGTTGTAGTTAGCGCTGAAATGGGCTGTTTGATTCGTAAGTAATAAGTTGTTGTAGTTAGCGCTGAAAAGGACTGTTTGATTCGTAAGTAATAAGTTGTTGTAGTTAGCGCTGAAAAGGACTGCTTGAATTACACGTGTTACTCATGTTGACACACTTCGGCTGCTGAACTCGGATAACTTTTTGGCGTATATTACAGTCACAATCCGTGAGGCTTCCTACTCCTTAACTAGACTAAAAATAATTTGCAGACAGAGCGCTTTCTTTATGAAAGATTGTTGACATTACATGATTGTTGACATGAAATAAATAACCAGGTCTTATATACGACATGAAATAAATAACTAGATCTTATATACGACATGAAAAAAGAAACGACATGAAAAAATAATCAGGTCTGATATACGACATGAAAAAATAATCAGGTCTGGTATACGACATGAAAAAATAATCAGGTCTTCTATACGACATGAAAAAATAATCAGGTCTGATATACGACATGAAAAAATAATAAGGTCTTATATACGACATGAAATAAATAACAAGGTTTTATATACGACATGAACAGATAAACTACATGAAAAAATAACCAGGTCTTATATACGAAATGAAAAAATAACCAGGTCTAATATACGACATGAAAAAATAACCAGGTCTTATATACGACATGAAAAAATAACCAGGTCTTATATACGACATGAAAAGATAACCAGGTCTTATATACGACATGAAAAAATAATCAGGTCTTATATACGACATGAAAAAATAATCAGGTTTATATACGACATGAAAAAATAATCAGGTCTTATATACGACATGAAAAAAAAGCCAGGTCTTCTATACGACATGAAATAAATAACCAGGTTTTATATACGACATGAAAAGACAAACTACATGAAAAAATAACCAGGTCTTATATACGGCATGAAAAAATAACCAGGTCTTATATACGGCATGAAAAAATAACCAGGTCTTATATACGGCATGAAAAAATAACCAGGTCTTATATACGACATGAAAAAATAACCAGGTCTTATATACGACATGAAAAAATAACCAGGTCTTATATACGACATGAAAAAATAACCAGGTCTTATATACGACATGAAAAAATAACCAGGTCTTATATACGACATGAAAAAATAACCAGGTCTTATATACGACATGAAAAAATAATCAGGTCTTATATACGACATGAAAAAATAGCCAGGTCTTATATACGACATGAAAAAATAACCAGATCTTATATACGACATGAAAAAATAGCCAGGTCTTATATACGACATGAAAAAATAGCCAGGTCTTATATACGACATAAAAAAATAATCAGGTCTTATATACGACATGAAAAAATAATCAGATCTTTTATACGACATGAAAAACAGCCAGGTCTTATATACGACATGAAAAACAGCCAGGTCTTATATACGACATGAAAAAATAACCAGGTCTTATTTACGGCATGAAAAAATAGCCAGGTCTTTTATATGACATGAAAAGATAAACGACATGAAAAAAAAATCAGTTCTTATATACAACATGAAAAGATAAACGACATGAAAAATTAATCAGGTCTTATATACGACAGGAAAAAATAATCAGGTCTTATATGCGACATGAAAAAATAATCAGGTCTTATATACGACATGAAGAAATAATCAGGTCTTATATACGACATGAAAAAATAGCCAGGTCTTCTATACGACATGAAATAAATAACCAGGTTTTATATACGACATGAAAAGACAAACTACATGAAAAAATAGCCAGGTCTTATATACGACATGAAAAAATAACCAGGTCTTATATACGACATGAAAAAATAACCAGGTCTTATATACGACATGAAAAAATAATCAGGTCTTATATACGACATGAAAAAATAGCCAGGTCTTATTTACGGCATGAAAAAATAGCCAGGTCTTTTATATGACATGAAAAGATAAACGACATGAAAAAAAAATCAGTTCTTATATACAACATGAAAAGATAAACGACATGAAAAATTAATCAGGTCTTATATACGACAGGAAAAAATAATCAGGTCTTATATACGACATGAAAAAATAATCAGGTCTTATATACGACATGAAAAAATAATCAGGTCTTATATACGACATGAAAAAATAGCCAGGTCTTCTATACGACATGAAATAAATAACCAGGTTTTATATACGACATGAAAAGACAAACTACATGAAAAAATAGCCAGGTCTTATATACGACATGAAAAAATAACCAGGTCTTATATACGACATGAAAAAATAATCAGGTCTTATATACGGCATGAAAAAATAACCAGGTCTTATATACGGCATGAAAAAATAACCAGGTCTTATATACGACATGAAAAAATAACCAGGTCTTATATACGACATGAAAAAATAACCAGGTCTTATATACGACATGAAAAAATAACCAGGTCTTATATACGACATGAAAAAATAACCAGGTCTTATATACGACATGAAAAAATAACCAGGTCTTATATACGACATGAAAAAATAATCAGGTCTTATATACGACATGAAAAAATAATCAGGTCTTATATACGACATGAAAAAATAACCAGGTCTTATATACGACATGAAAAAATAGCCAGGTCTTATATACGACATGAAAAAATAGCCAGGTCTTATATACGACATGAAAAAATAATCAGGTCTTATATACGACATGAAAAAATAATCAGATCTTTTATACGACATGAAAAACAGCCAGGTCTTATATACGACATGAAAAACAGCCAGGTCTTATATACGACATGAAAAAATAACCAGGTCTTATTTACGGCATGAAAAAATAGCCAGGTCTTTTATATGACATGAAAAGATAAACGACATGAAAAAAAAATCAGTTCTTATATACAACATGAAAAGATAAACGACATGAAAAATTAATCAGGTCTTATATACGACAGGAAAAAATAATCAGGTCTTATATACGACATGAAAAAATAATCAGGTCTTATATACGACATGAAAAAATAATCAGGTCTTATATACGACATGAAAAAATAGCCAGGTCTTCTATACGACATGAAATAAATAACCAGGTTTTATATACGACATGAAAAGACAAACTACATGAAAAAATAGCCAGGTCTTATATACGACATGAAAAAATAACCAGGTCTTATATACGACATGAAAAAATAACCAGGTCTTATATACGACATGAAAAAATAATCAGGTCTTATATACGACATGAAAAAATAGCCAGGTCTTATATACGACATGAAAAAATAACCAGGTCTTGTATACGACATGAAAAAATAATCAGGTCTTATATACGACATGAAAAAATAATCAGGTCTTATATACGACATGAAAAAATAACCAGGTCTTATATACGACATGAAAAAATAGCCAGGTCTTATATACGACATGAAAAAATAATCGAATCTTATATACAACACGAAAAAATAGCCAGGTCTTATATACGACATGAAAAAATAACCAGGTCTTATATACGCCATGAAAAGATAATCAGGTCTTATATACGACATGAAAAAATAGCCAGGTCTTATATACGACATGAAAAAATAGCCAGGTCTTATATACGACATGAAAAATAATCAGGTCTTATATACGACATGGAAAATAATCAGATCTTTTATACGACATGAAAAACAGCCAGGTCTTATATACGACATGAAAAACAGCCAGGTCTTATATACGACATGAAAAACAGCCAGGTCTTATATACGACATGAAAAAATAACCAGGTCTTATTTACGGCATGAAGAAATAGCGAGGTCTTTTATATGACATGAAAAGATAAACGACATGAAAAAAATAATCAGTTCTTATATACAGCATGAAAAGATAAACGACATGAAAAAATAATCAGGTCTTATGTACGACATGAAAAAAAAGCCAGGTCTTCTATACGACATGAAATAAATAACCAGGTTTTATATACGACATGAAAAGACAAACTACATGAAAAAATAACCAGGTCTTATATACGGCATGAAAAAATAACCAGGTCTTATATACGGCATGAAAAAATAACCAGGTCATATATACGACATGAAAAAATAACCAGGTCTTATATACGACATGAAAAAATAACCAGGTCTTATATACGACATGAAAAAATAACCAGGTCTTATATACGACATGAAAAAATAACCAGGTCTTATATACGACATGAAAAAATAACCAGGTCTTATATACGACATGAAATAATAACCAGGTCTTATATACGACATGAAAAAATAATCAGGTCTTATATACGACATGAAAAAATAGCCAGGTCTTATATACGACATGAAAAAATAACCAGATCTTATATACGACATGAAAAAATAGCCAGGTCTTATATACGACATGAAAAAATAGCCAGGTCTTATATACGACATGAAAAAATAATCAGGTCTTATATACGACATGAAAAAATAATCAGATCTTTTATACGACATGAAAAACAGCCAGGTCTTATATACGACATGAAAAACAGCCAGGTCTTATATACGACATGAAAAAATAACCAGGTCTTATTTACGGCATGAAAAAATAGCCAGGTCTTTTATATGACATGAAAAGATAAACGACATGAAAAAAAAATCAGTTCTTATATACAACATGAAAAGATGAACGACATGAAAAACTAATCAGGTCTTTTATACGACAGGAAAAAATAATCAGGTCTTATATGCGACATGAAAAAATAATCAGGTCTTATATACGACATGAAGAAATAATCAGGTCTTATATACGACATGAAAAAATAGCCAGGTCTTCTATACGACATGAAATAAATAACCAGGTTTTATATACGACATGAAAAGACAAACTACATGAAAAAATAGCCAGGTCTTATATACGACATGAAAAAATAACCAGGTCTTATATACGACATGAAAAAATAACCAGGTCTTATATACGACATGAAAAAATAATCAGGTCTTATATACGACATGAAAAAATAGCCAGGTCTTATTTACGGCATGAAAAAATAGCCAGGTCTTTTATATGACATGAAAAGATAAACGACATGAAAAAAAAATCAGTTCTTATATACAACATGAAAAGATAAACGACATGAAAAATTAATCAGGTCTTATATACGACAGGAAAAAATAATCAGGTCTTATATACGACATGAAAAAATAATCAGGTCTTATATACGACATGAAAAAATAATCAGGTCTTATATACGACATGAAAAAATAGCCAGGTCTTCTATACGACATGAAATAAATAACCAGGTTTTATATACGACATGAAAAGACAAACTACATGAAAAAATAGCCAGGTCTTATATACGACATGAAAAAATAACCAGGTCTTATATACGACATGAAAAAATAATCAGGTCTTATATACGGCATGAAAAAATAACCAGGTCTTATATACGGCATGAAAAAATAACCAGGTCTTATATACGACATGAAAAAATAACCAGGTCTTATATACGACATGAAAAAATAACCAGGTCTTATATACGACATGAAAAAATAACCAGGTCTTATATACGACATGAAAAAAAAACCAGGTCTTATATACGACATGAAAAAATAACCAGGTCTTATATACGACATGAAAAAATAATCAGGTCTTATATACGACATGAAAAAATAATCAGGTCTTATATACGACATGAAAAAATAACCAGGTCTTATATACGACATGAAAAAATAGCCAGGTCTTATATACGACATGAAAAAATAGCCAGGTCTTATATACGACATGAAAAAATAATCAGGTCTTATATACGACATGAAAAAATAATCAGATCTTTTATACGACATGAAAAACAGCCAGGTCTTATATACGACATGAAAAACAGCCAGGTCTTATATACGACATGAAAAAATAACCAGGTCTTATTTACGGCATGAAAAAATAGCCAGGTCTTTTATATGACATGAAAAGATAAACGACATGAAAAAAAATCAGTTCTTATATACAACATGAAAAGATAAACGACATGAAAAATTAATCAGGTCTTATATACGACAGGAAAAAATAATCAGGTCTTATATACGACATGAAAAAATAATCAGGTCTTATATACGACATGAAAAAATAATCAGGTCTTATATACGACATGAAAAAATAATCAGGTCTTATATACGACATGAAAAAATAGCCAGGTCTTCTATACGACATGAAATAAATAACCAGGTTTTATATACGACATGAAAAGACAAACTACATGAAAAAATAGCCAGGTCTTATATACGACATGAAAAAATAACCAGGTCTTATATACGACATGAAAAAATAACCAGGTCTTATATACGACATGAAAAAATAATCAGGTCTTATATACGACATGAAAAAATAGCCAGGTCTTATATACGACATGAAAAAATAACCAGGTCTTATATACGACATGAAAAAATAACCAGGTCTTATATACGACATGAAAAAATAATCAGGTCTTATATACGACATGAAAAAATAGCCAGGTCTTATTTACGGCATGAAAAAATAGCCAGGTCTTTTATATGACATGAAAAGATAAACGACATGAAAAAAAAATCAGTTCTTATATACAACATGAAAAGATAAACGACATGAAAAATTAATCAGGTCTTATATACGACAGGAAAAAATAATCAAGTCTTATATACGACATGAAAAAATAATCAGGTCTTATATACGACATGAAAAAATAATCAGGTCTTATATACGACATGAAAAAATAGCCAGGTCTTCTATACGACATGAAATAAATAACCAGGTTTTATATACGACATGAAAAGACAAACTACATGAAAAAATAGCCAGGTCTTATATACGACATGAAAAAATAACCAGGTCTTATATACGACATGAAAAAATAATCAGGTCTTATATACGGCATGAAAAAATAACCAGGTCTTATATACGGCATGAAAAAATAACCAGGTCTTATATACGACATGAAAAAATAACCAGGTCTTATATACGACATGAAAAAATAACCAGGTCTTATATACGACATGAAAAAATAACCAGGTCTTATATACGACATGAAAAAATAACCAGGTCTTATATACGACATGAAAAAATAACCAGGTCTTATATACGACATGAAAAAATAATCAGGTCTTATATACGACATGAAAAAATAATCAGGTCTTATATACGACATGAAAAAATAACCAGGTCTTATATACGACATGAAAAAATAGCCAGGTCTTATATACGACATGAAAAAATAGCCAGGTCTTATATACGACATGAAAAAATAATCAGGTCTTATATACGACATGAAAAAATAATCAGATCTTTTATACGACATGAAAAACAGCCAGGTCTTATATACGACATGAAAAACAGCCAGGTCTTATATACGACATGAAAAAATAACCAGGTCTTATTTACGGCATGAAAAAATAGCCAGGTCTTTTATATGACATGAAAAGATAAACGACATGAAAAAAAAATCAGTTCTTATATACAACATGAAAAGATAAACGACATGAAAAATTAATCAGGTCTTATATACGACAGGAAAAAATAATCAGGTCTTATATACGACATGAAAAAATAATCAGGTCTTATATACGACATGAAAAAATAATCAGGTCTTATATACGACATGAAAAAATAGCCAGGTCTTCTATACGACATGAAATAAATAACCAGGTTTTATATACGACATGAAAAGACAAACTACATGAAAAAATAGCCAGGTCTTATATACGACATGAAAAAATAACCAGGTCTTATATACGACATGAAAAAATAACCAGGTCTTATATACGACATGAAAAAATAATCAGGTCTTATATACGACATGAAAAAATAGCCAGGTCTTATATACGACATGAAAAAATAATCAGGTCTTATATACGACATGAAAAAATAATCAGGTCTTATTTACGGCATGAAAAAATAGCCAGGTCTTTTATATGACATGAAAAGATAAACGACATGAAAAAAAAATCAGTTCTTATATACAACATGAAAAGATAAACGACATGAAAAATTAATCAGGTCTTATATACGACAGGAAAAAATAATCAGGTCTTATATACGACATGAAAAAATAATCAGGTCTTATATACGACATGAAAAAATAATCAGGTCTTATATACGATATGAAAAAATAGCAAGGTCTTCTATACGACATTAAATAAATAACCAGGTTTTATATACGACATGAAAAGACAAACTACATGAAAAAATAACCAGGTCTTATATACGACATGAAAAAATAACCAGGTCTTATATACGACATGAAAAAATAACCAGGTCTTATATACGACATGAAAAAATAACCAGGTCTTATATACGACATGAAAAAATAACCAGGTCTTGTATACGACATGAAAAAATAATCAGGTCTTATATACGACATGAAAAAATAATCAGGTCTTATATACGACATGAAAAAATAACCAGGTCTTATATACGACATGAAAAAATAGCCAGGTCTTATATACGACATGAAAAAATAATCGAATCTTATATACAACACGAAAAAATAGCCAGGTCTTATATACGACATGAAAAAATAACCAGGTCTTATATACGCCATGAAAAGATAATCAGGTCTTATATACGACATGAAAAAATAGCCAGGTCTTATATACGACATGAAAAAATAGCCAGGTCTTATATACGACATGAAAAATAATCAGGTCTTATATACGACATGGAAAATAATCAGATCTTTTATACGACATGAAAAACAGCCAGGTCTTATATACGACATGAAAAACAGCCAGGTCTTATATACGACATGAAAAACAGCCAGGTCTTATATACGACATGAAAAAATAACCAGGTCTTATTTACGGCATGAAGAAATAGCGAGGTCTTTTATATGACATGAAAAGATAAACGACATGAAAAAAATAATCAGTTCTTATATACAGCATGAAAAGATAAACGACATGAAAAAATAATCAGGTCTTATGTACGACATGAAAAAAAAGCCAGGTCTTCTATACGACATGAAATAAATAACCAGGTTTTATATACGACATGAAAAGACAAACTACATGAAAAAATAACCAGGTCTTATATACGGCATGAAAAAATAACCAGGTCTTATATACGGCATGAAAAAATAACCAGGTCATATATACGACATGAAAAAATAACCAGGTCTTATATACGACATGAAAAAATAACCAGGTCTTATATACGACATGAAAAAATAACCAGGTCTTATATACGACATGAAAAAATAACCAGGTCTTATATACGACATGAAAAAATAACCAGGTCTTATATACGACATGAAATAATAACCAGGTCTTATATACGACATGAAAAAATAATCAGGTCTTATATACGACATGAAAAAATAGCCAGGTCTTATATACGACATGAAAAAATAACCAGATCTTATATACGACATGAAAAAATAGCCAGGTCTTATATACGACATGAAAAAATAGCCAGGTCTTATATACGACATGAAAAAATAATCAGGTCTTATATACGACATGAAAAAATAATCAGATCTTTTATACGACATGAAAAACAGCAAGGTCTTATATACGACATGAAAAACAGCCAGGTCTTATATACGACATGAAAAAATAACCAGGTCTTATTTACGGCATGAAAAAATAGCCAGGTCTTTTATATGACATGAAAAGATAAACGACATGAAAAAAAAATCAGTTCTTATATACAACATGAAAAGATGAACGACATGAAAAACTAATCAGGTCTTTTATACGACAGGAAAAAATAATCAGGTCTTATATGCGACATGAAAAAATAATCAGGTCTTATATACGACATGAAGAAATAATCAGGTCTTATATACGACATGAAAAAATAGCCAGGTCTTCTATACGACATGAAATAAATAACCAGGTTTTATATACGACATGAAAAGACAAACTACATGAAAAAATAGCCAGGTCTTATATACGACATGAAAAAATAACCAGGTCTTATATACGACATGAAAAAATAACCAGGTCTTATATACGACATGAAAAAATAATCAGGTCTTATATACGACATGAAAAAATAGCCAGGTCTTATTTACGGCATGAAAAAATAGCCAGGTCTTTTATATGACATGAAAAGATAAACGACATGAAAAAAAAATCAGTTCTTATATACAACATGAAAAGATAAACGACATGAAAAATTAATCAGGTCTTATATACGACAGGAAAAAATAATCAGGTCTTATATACGACATGAAAAAATAATCAGGTCTTATATACGACATGAAAAAATAATCAGGTCTTATATACGACATGAAAAAATAGCCAGGTCTTCTATACGACATGAAATAAATAACCAGGTTTTATATACGACATGAAAAGACAAACTACATGAAAAAATAGCCAGGTCTTATATACGACATGAAAAAATAACCAGGTCTTATATACGACATGAAAAAATAATCAGGTCTTATATACGGCATGAAAAAATAACCAGGTCTTATATACGGCATGAAAAAATAACCAGGTCTTATATACGACATGAAAAAATAACCAGGTCTTATATACGACATGAAAAAATAACCAGGTCTTATATACGACATGAAAAAATAACCAGGTCTTATATACGACATGAAAAAAAAACCAGGTCTTATATACGACATGAAAAAATAACCAGGTCTTATATACGACATGAAAAAATAATCAGGTCTTATATACGACATGAAAAAATAATCAGGTCTTATATACGACATGAAAAAATAACCAGGTCTTATATACGACATGAAAAAATAGCCAGGTCTTATATACGACATGAAAAAATAGCCAGGTCTTATATACGACATGAAAAAATAATCAGGTCTTATATACGACATGAAAAAATAATCAGATCTTTTATACGACATGAAAAACAGCCAGGTCTTATATACGACATGAAAAACAGCCAGGTCTTATATACGACATGAAAAAATAACCAGGTCTTATTTACGGCATGAAAAAATAGCCAGGTCTTTTATATGACATGAAAAGATAAACGACATGAAAAAAAAATCAGTTCTTATATACAACATGAAAAGATAAACGACATGAAAAATTAATCAGGTCTTATATACGACAGGAAAAAATAATCAGGTCTTATATACGACATGAAAAAATAATCAGGTCTTATATACGACATGAAAAAATAATCAGGTCTTATATACGACATGAAAAAATAGCCAGGTCTTCTATACGACATGAAATAAATAACCAGGTTTTATATACGACATGAAAAGACAAACTACATGAAAAAATAGCCAGGTCTTATATACGACATGAAAAAATAACCAGGTCTTATATACGACATGAAAAAATAACCAGGTCTTATATACGACATGAAAAAATAATCAGGTCTTATATACGACATGAAAAAATAGCCAGGTCTTATATACGACATGAAAAAATAATCAGGTCTTATATACGACATGAAAAAATAATCAGGTCTTATTTACGGCATGAAAAAATAGCCAGGTCTTTTATATGACATGAAAAGATAAACGACATGAAAAAAAATCAGTTCTTATATACAACATGAAAAGATAAACGACATGAAAAATTAATCAGGTCTTATATACGACAGGAAAAAATAATCAGGTCTTATATACGACATGAAAAAATAATCAGGTCTTATATACGACATGAAAAAATAATCAGGTCTTATATACGATATGAAAAAATAGCAAGGTCTTCTATACGACATGAAATAAATAACCAGGTTTTATATACGACATGAAAAGACAAACTACATGAAAAAATAACCAGGTCTTATATACGACATGAAAAAATAGCCAGGTCTTATATACGACATGAAAAATAATCAGGTCTTATATACGACATGGAAAATAATCAGATCTTTTATACGACATGAAAAACAGCCAGGTCTTATATACGACATGAAAAACAGCCAGGTCATATACGACATGAAAAACAGCCAGGTCTTATATACGACATGAAAAAATAACCAGGTCTTATTTACGGCATGAAGAAATAGCGAGGTCTTTTATATGACATGAAAAGATAAACGACATGAAAAAAATAATCAGTTCTTATATACAGCATGAAAAGATAAACGACATGAAAAAATAACCAGGTCTTATGTACGACATGAAAAAATAGCCAGGTCTTAAATACGATATGAAAAAAATAGCCAGGTCTTCTATACGACATGAAAAAATAGCCAGGTCTTCTATACGACATGAAAAAATAATCAGGTCTTATATACGACATGAAAAAATAATCAGGTCTTATATACGACATGAAAAAATAGCCAGGTCTTCTATACGACATGAAAAAATAGCCAGGTCTTCTATACGACATGAAAAAATAATCAGGTCTTATATACGACATGAAAAAATAATCAGGTCCTATATACGACATGAAAAAATAATCAGGTCTTATATACGACATGAAAAAATAGCCAGGTCTTATATACGATATGAAAAAATAATCAGGTCTTATGTACGACATGAAAAAGTAATCAGGTCTCATATACGACATGAAAAGATAATCAGGTCTTATATACGACATGAAAAAATAATCAGGTCTTATATACGACATGAAAAAATAACCAGGTCTTATATAAGACATCAAAAGATAAACGACATGAAAAAATAATCAGATCTTATATACGACATTAAAAAACAATCAGGTCTTATATACGACATGAAAAAATAGCCGGGTCTTATATACGACATGAAAAAATAATCAGGTCTTATATACGACATGATAAAATAGCCAGGTCTTCTATACGACATGAAAAAATAATCAGGTCTTATATACGACATGAAAAAATAATCAGGTCTTATATACGACATGAAAAAATAATCAGGTCTTATATACGACATGAAAAAATAATCAGGTCTTATATACGACATGAAAAAATAATCAGGTCTTATATACGACATGAAAAAATAATCAGGTCTTATATACGACATGAAAAAATAATCAGGTCTTATATACGACATGAAAAAATAACCAGATCTTATATACGACATGAAGAAATAACCAGATCTTATATACGATATGAAAAAATACCCAGGTCTCATATACGATATGAAAAAATACCCAGGTGTCATATACGATATGAAAAGAAACTGAAATCTTAAGAAGATTTCCATCATTTCACTAATCATAGGAACTACTGAGCCCATGAAAAAGAATTTCAAAAACTATCTAGCAAATATTTCCAGTGAACCAAGTGCTAAGACAATTAGAATCTGTAAAAGATCTATCGGTTGGAGTCTTTGTTTATATTAGTGAAAAATATATGGGTATCGATCTTCTGTTTCGTAAAACATTTTTTTACTAATATTAACAATTAGTATCGATATCCCGAAAAATTGAATCATAGGAAAGCCTTTAAAAATATCTTAGTGACCTCTGAAGATTGAACTTTCTTTATGATCTACGGACCCACCCTCAAACCCACGGTTCGAATTTTTGTAGTGCAGAGCCAATCTTATTTTCATATGTAGAGAAAAAGAAGCCCGTTTTCAACACCGGAAGACGGTCGCAGATTGCAGCTATTGGAACATTGTGCTTAATAACACCCAAGAATAATAGTCTGATTAATCAACATAACACACGCATTCACATCTCATCTCAATAATTCAGAATTGCATTAAGGAATTATGCTTGTTACTATGTCCAAAATGTTCGCACCTGCTATTGATTTAAAAATATTTTTAAAAAATAGTCAAATGAAATTATAGAATTACAATAGCAAGTACCCGATGCAATCCTCTACCTGTATAAGAGCCAGATAAGCCTTACATCTGGCCAGAGACTGCTCGTACCCTTTTCTCCTTTGTCAGAGTTCAGAACAAGCTTCAAAGCCTGGTGAGTGATGCTCTTTTTTTTCCTCCCTGCAACCTCTTCTCTACAGACGAGACGTTGCGAGCCTGTCTTTTCTCTATCATTATTTTCATGACGAGTGTTCGTCTGAACTTCAATCTATTGTCCCTCCATGCCAAACTGTCACAAAAAGCACTCGCTTAGCTGCAAGCAAAAATTTACCATATTCTCTATCTGTACCTAAATCTGAACACAGATTCTATGTACAAAGCTTTTTTCCCCTAGAAATGCACGTCTGTAGAACTATGTCCCACACTGGCATATTTTCCAGTTAACTACAACATTGTCGTCTTCAAGTCCAATGTAAATCAGTTTTCAATGTCTCGCTCTCTTTAACTATTTAAATTCTACCCCATCAATTACTAAGTTGTTGTCTTTGAGACGGCCTTACATTCAGTAACCCTTATCTTCGAGTTGCCTCTAAGCCTTGATAAACGGTGACCACACTGTAAAAATAAAATGCAATTTATCATATACGAGTTATTATTATTATTAGCATTTCTGATGACCTAGAGAAAACAAAAACTCTTACCGTTGACTAGAGGATTTAATTTCTAATTCATTTCATGCGGTGGGGAGGGGGGTTCTGAGGTGGTTATCCGACTTGTTAGTAGCCTTCTTGTTTTCCCTCACCACTTAAAATGGTTTCGTCCGGTGTTTAGAAAAGGGTATATATGTTTTACTTGCTAATTTTTGTGTGAGGGGATGGGTGTACACATAATTATTTATATATGAATGAATACACATTAGTCTTTATTACAAAGTGGAAAATCCTCCATTTTTCAATCGAAGTCTCACCTCGATCGGAATGGCCCCAAACAGTTTTGTTCTGCCTAGACAATTCTCCCTACTCCAAAACACTATGCTCTGCTATCAAAACTCAACTCCAAAACTTGACACTCTACTGTCAAAACTCTAGAACACGACACACTGCTGACAAAATTTGTTACTCTGACATCTAAATCCAAAGTCAACCCAGTCTCTGAAAAATCAGGCTTCTTATATCCAACCAGAAGCATCTCATTTTCATATTAGCTTACAATATCGCAAGCATATAAAAAAAAGTGGACATTTTTTTTTTCTTTATTATTTTCGTCTACACAGAACTCTATAGACTGCACACAAACGTGTTTAGTTACAGAAGAGCAAGTTATTTTGCTTTTGGTAGCATTTTCGACCATAGAGACATTGACCATAATTATCTTCTTATTATAAAACTAATTATTAGATTTATGCATTCCACATTTTTAAACGATATTAATAATCTGTTACAAAATGTTCCATGTGAGATGCCGGCTTGTCTATATCATCAACAAAATGCCATTCGAATTCTCCATTTTGGAGTAGCGATGAATCAAGAGTCTTGGAGAGCAGCTCAAATCTGATTATGAGTTCAGTCACCAAATGTAAAGAATCACTTCAATCAGAGAAACACTTCCATCGTCCATGAGAATTCTCTGAAAAACAGGCTGGGAAAAAAAACCCTCATATAAATGCTTCCATTATTTGTATTTGATTTTCTCTCTCTTTTCTTCTCTCGCTTGTTGGGTTTCATCTCTCCTTCATTTTTATGGGATTCATTTTTGGATTTATTTCTTTATTTTCTTTTTACTTTCACACTCTCCAACAATCACGATGTTGTTTGCACAGCAACTGATGAAGCTAACATGATTGCCCGTCAGTTTGCCTCAAACTCTACTTTGGACCCAGCAAATCACTCCCTCTCCGCTTTTCCTTTGCAGACAGAAACAACACTAGATGATGTTAAAATCACTCCTTCTCAAGTACAAGATATCATAAAAAAGATACCACAAAACCCTATTCTCATCCAGGCTGTACTATTAAAAAAAAAAAATGCTCCGCTGAGGTTGCTCCAGTTCTTTCCAAGTTTTTCAACAAATGCCTTAAAGAATCTTGCTTTCTGACTGTTGGAAAACTGCTTTTGTGGCACCAGTTTACAAGAATTCTGGTGAAATACCTAACCAATTAAATTTTCGCCCCATTAGCCTCCTCTCTCTTTTTGCCAAAATATTTAAGTCTATAATTAATCAAGGTCTAGTCCACTACCTTACGGTGGCGAAAATTCTATCCGACCATCAATATGGATTTAGTTAAGATCTTTCTACTGCAGATATCTTAGCTATAATCTCTGAACATATATACCATACACTGGATAAGACAGAGGAGGGGAGGGCAGTAAGGCATTTGACAGAGTATGGCACGAGGGTATTCTCATGAAAATCAGATCCTATAGTATTACTGTACAAATATTTAATATAATTAAATCTTTCTTAGATAAGAGAAGAATCCAATAAAAAAAACAAAAACAATATGATATGTGGGTGTACTTCAGAGGTCGATCCTTGGACCTTTATTATTTCTGACATTCATATATGACCTCCCTGATAAAATTGTCTCTGAGATGGGCGTATTTACTGATGACACTATGCTCTATAACAAGCACAACGGGGAAACGAATGAACACAAGATGATAGCAGAAACTCTAGAAAAAGATCTCGAGTCTGTAGTTGAATGGGAAGAAAAATGGATGGTAACGTTCAATGCTGCCAAGACTAAGCTTGTTTCCTTTAAGACTTACAAGAAACCGTTCTCAACCACCAATAGCTATGGCTAAAGATACATTACCTGAAAATACTTCATTCAAACTCCTCAGCTTTACATTGACAGGGAGCATGTGTTGTAACAGATACATCGAGGGCATTGCCAAGGCTGCTGTGAAGAAGGTGGGCTCTCTACCATGCTAAAAAGTTATTTACACCTGAAAGTATCCTACAAGGCCACCATTCGCTCATGCATGAAGTATTGTTGCCACATTTGGGATGGTTCATCTGCTACTAGTCTCTCACTCCTGGACAGGGTTCAAAAGAGGGTCACCAACCTGTTGGTCCTGAACTGTCATCTAAGCTTCAACCTTTGTCTCATCGACAAAATGTTGCATCCGTCTGCCTGTTTTACAAGTATTTTAATAGTGGATGTTCCAACAAACTACAAGCCCTTGTACCCCTCGACGTAAATGCCCCTGGCGAACCTGTCAAACAGCAAAGTCCCATCCCTACACAGATGTCAGAAAGACGTCTACTCTAATAGCTTCTTCTCCAGAACTGCTAGACTTTGGAATTCCCTTCCAGGTTACTGATTCCCCAAGTGTACTGACATGCAGAAGTTCAAGTTTAATGTAAACAGACATCTTGCTGCTCAAATCCCTACATAGTTTTCCTGACACTTATGTCCCTGATAATAGCCCTCTACATCAAAGTGGCACTATGTATGCCTTGTTTGGGGTGAAAATTTAATAAAAAAATTAAAAAAAAAAACTTTTGCAATCGGTATTTCGCTTTCGGTTTGTTTCGTTTCTCTCTGTCATTCTCTCTCTCTCTCTCTCTCTCTCTCTCTCTCTCTTTCATCCTTGACTTTTTAAGCATCAACATATTGTCCATTATCCTCTCATAAACAAGAGGTGCTTTTTGCTTACAATACACTAAAAAAACTTACCAAAATTGGTATGAAGATCGTCTATAACCCAATGAGTATCAAAGGGTGTCTGAAGTTGATCTATGTAAATCCTGAAGAACACGAAAAGTCCATGAGTGCACAGTGAATGCGGCATAAAAAAACATGACTAAGTTCAGCATTTGCCCCCTTCCCCATTTAGCCCACAAAGTCCCCAGGTGACGTCAAATCCTGGTTAAAATGAACAAATGGTGCAGTTTTAGTCCTTAACATATGTAAATTTGAGTTCTGCACCATGCAAAAAAAGAAATGACTAAGTCCATCTTTTGTGCCCCCACCCGCATTTAGCCCAAAAGTACCCAAGGCCTTCTTATAATTAAATTTGAGTTCTGCACCATGCCAAACTGCTAAGTAGACATACACAGAAAATTTTGGAAAAATATCGTCAAATAGTCCCCAAAATGGAGTATTTCTAGTAGCCCTAAAAGAGCCCCTGGGACACACCCAAGAGTCATCACGAAGTATAGACAAACAAAATTATATAGAAATCAGTTAGTTACTACTTTTCAGAAAGTTTTATTAAAAATCCAAGGCATCAATTTTTTTTAATAAACACAAAAGTGTCAATGTTAGCCATTTTAACATGAAAGGCATCCCTAGAGGGGCAACTTGAGATTTCCCAGAAAATATGTTCTGTTACTTTTTTACTCATATCATGTTTAATGTTTGTGCAAAATTTCAAAATATTCGTAGTTATTGAGAAAAGTGTGGACAGATGAACGGACAAAGATGAATTTACAGGTCCATCCTCCATTTGTCGGGGGACCAACAAAATGATATATATAACTTAGTAAATATAGTATTTAATACATATATATATCAAATGGATTTAAAGACTATGGGTAAATTCTTTATATAGAGACTTCTCAATATATACAAGAAGCTCAACATTCTGTGGTTGGAGCATAACATAAAATGAAATTATAGACAAAATAAAATAAATATAGGTATATATGACAACTACATCCTTATTTTTATGTTTATTACAAATTTTTTTCCTAATGTATCCTACGCTAGATGTCGAATTTCCCTAGGTCCCTTCTCCTATTCTGATAGGAAGAATTAGGCCTCGAAATTCCTTAGTATAAACAGCGTTTATAATCCCTTCTATGCATGGATGGTTTTCCTTATTGAACTACAACATAAATTAACATATACCTACATTTATTTTATATTGTCTACTAGCGGGGGTACCCGGCGTTGCCCGAGTGTTTGTTTCCGGGACGGGGGGGGGGAGTTTTAAAAAATGTTATGGTAGGTAAGTAGGAAGGATCAAACCCGGAGTCATGAGTAAAAGTAGGAAAATAAAGTGTGAAAAAAAAAAAACAAAAAAAAAAACATCTGCAACGTTAACAGTTCGGCCACCAAAAAAAAAAAAAAAAACGACTACGGTAGGTCGGCGCAAACGTGAAAATATAATGTGAATTGTCCAGCACGCTAACCACTACGCCACAGAGCACTGCAGCTTAGTTTAGTGATTTTAAATAACTTCACATGAAAGAACTACGAAGCCAAACCGGTGTTCTCTTCTCAACTGTTCCTTGTGAACGATCCCCAAACGGTGTTAAGTGGTGGCAGGGGGAGGAGGAATTTATTAGAGAGAAAATATTTTACCACTTCCATTGATCTTAACCGATTTTGGCCGTGACTTCTTAGCAGAAAAAGTATAGAAATCTAAGATTATCGAGGAATTTGAGAATTAATAAGCCTATAACACACCTCAGATATTGTTCTGCCGTTTGTGCATATTATATTTGCATGAAATATCTTGATTTTTAATCCTATTAATGTCAAAATCAGACGGGAAAAAATGAGTTCATTTTATTTATATAGAATAGATAGAAGAAGATAATTTTGTTTTATATACGTATATATAATTCCAGGTTAAAGATTTTTAAAGATTAAAACCAATGAGTTTAACGAAGTTGTTAATAGCAGTCAATAAAAAAAGAGCAAGATACACTTTTATCTTTATATAATCTAGCCTGGGTGCCCGGCATTGCCCAGGTGTTTGGAGGTGTGTGTTGAGAAAAAAAAAGAATGGTAGTGAGCAGGCAGGCTTGAATCCGTACTGCAAAGGAAGAAAAGAACGTGAAAAAAAAGTGGCATCTTTGCTGTTGCGCCCATCGCCAAACCGGAAGTTACATAGGTTTAAATTAAGGCTAGACAATCGAAAAGAGGCGATGACTTTCGAAAATATCGGCGAAAAAAGCGACCCCTCCCTGTAGTAAAGTGCATGGTTGAGAGTGAAGTAAAAAATATATTTGGCTAATTCTTCGATATTTGTCGTCTGAAGGGTCGAGCTTCAAAATGATAGCAATCTCATGAAAATCCGTCCCTTCTGTCGAAAGTTTTAGGCATACATACATACATACATACATACATACATATAAACAGACGGTGAGATTTATATTATAAATAAAATCACCTGATGAGGTCATTAGTTATTCATAACTAGGGCTATGACAACAGCATATTCTTTTCATTGTTTTGACTCTCGAGAAACCATTAATCAACCGAGAACCACATCACCCGACATAAAAAACATAAGATATCAATGGATATATACCTGAGAATCAAAATAAGGAAAAGAATATCCTGTTGTCATGGCCCAATTTATAACTAACTGACCGAAACATTGTCATGATCTGTGTACTGACCACATAAACTGTTTATCTTAAATAAAAGTATATTTATGTAAGAAAGTTTCTTTTAAAATTCTAATTTCATGAAAACTTAGGAAATGGGAATAATACTTACTAAAATAATATGAGTTATTCGCTTTAGTTATTAGTCTTTATTACTTTTAACATATGAAGTGCCTTCAAAAATATCCAGACTTTTTGTACCGGCATTTAAATTTGTTGCAGAGTCTTGAAAATTCAATATGTTATTGCTATACACCTTATGAGATGATGGACCAATTTTTTATAATTTCAGGTTCAAATGAACAATTACAGCAGCAATTGAAATACACTCTACTAAAGCCTGATTGTCACAGCTGGTGAATTTCAACAATGCAATCTGGACATGAGGACACTTAAGAACAATATACAATAAAATTCTGTTTTAAACTTGGAAAAAATGCGAGAGAAACGTATGGAATGCTTCAGACTGCTTTCAGACCATCTTGCATGAATCGAGCATCAGTTTTTGAGTGGCATAAGAGACTCAAGGAAGGCAGGAAATATGTGAGGGATGATGAGAGGTGAGGGAGGAGTAAGGAAATCAGAACACCAGCGATTAGCCAAATAAAAAATTTCATGGATTTGGACCGTCGTGTGTCTATAAAGACAATAAGTGCACAGTTTGATGTCAGTGTGGGAACTGTTCACATAATTATTTGCAAGGAACTGAAGATGCGGAAGATTTGGGTGAAGATTATGACAACGGTGCTTTATCCTTGTCACAGATTATTTGACCAAGATGGGCATCAAGACAGTTCTTCACCCTCTCTATAGTGCAGACCTTGCTCTTTGTGACTTTTGATTATTCCCTAAGCTCAAGGAAAACTTTATGGGCTGTCGTTATGAGGCAATCGAGGAAATGAAAGAGGCCGTGACGAGGGTCATTGACACGTTCACACAAGATGACATGGAGCCTTCCAAAAGTTGTTTGAGCGGTAAAACAAGTGCATTGCAGCTGGAGGCGATTACTTCAAAAGGGGACTAGAGTTTCATGTGTGTAATATCAATAAAGGTGGCAGACGAAACTTATTGAAGATACCTCGTAGCAATATTTCCAAAAAAAATTCTGATACTGATGACTCCCAGTCAACGCCACGTCGTTCAGCTCGGATATATGTAACCAGATATATTAAGGACACAAACGGATAAATATTCTTGTTTCTTTTTCTTTTATATATTTCCATGTCTTGACAGCCTCTTCTCTCACTTATTTTGTTTTTTACATCTCTTTTCTAGCCTTTTCTCTTTCTTTTTATCTATTTATTTTCCTTCAATTCTTCGAATTTCATAGACCCCCCCTTTCAGATACGACCTCTTCTTTGCATATTTATATCTCATTCCCCACTCCCCTTTCTTCCCTTTCTTATATCTCCTTAATAATCGTTGAGATTCCTTGTTTCCTTCTTTTGCACAATCTGAATTTTGAACTGAGTCGGGCGATTGTTTCTTATTTACTACTTCTTTATTCCTTTATTTTTCCCGCCGCTGAATCGTTCGACTTGGGATGGATGGATGGATGGCAAACCGTCTCTTTGTAGCACATCTCCGGCTTCCCTTTGCTCTTTCACGTTATTCCTATTTCATTCTACCTTGCATTGTCAAGTACCGTAGCAATATGGCTTACATTGTGCCGCCAATAAAAGTGGGAGCTTTATTCTCTATTTGTCTTCCTTGTACAAACAGTGAATATTTTTCAATGGCGACGAACACGTTCCTGCTTTTGGTTCAGTCAAACACGTCCCCTCCCTCTCTCTCTCATCCTGTTATTATTATTATTATTATTATTATTATTATTATTATTATTATTATTATTATTCACTAGAAGTTCTCACATGGGCCATCATCAAAAAAATTCTCTTTGTTTCTCGGAGTCTGAGTGACAACAAGTCCCCATAGATATTATTATTAATTATTATTATTAGTAGTATCATTAATTATTATTAACTATTATTATTATTATTATCATTCTTATTATTACTCCTCTTCTACCTCTCTCTTTCTCTCTCTGTGTTCTTTCAATTTTCTTCCAGTTGCTACCGTTTTCATTTTTGCTTAAACTATTACGAACTCATATTTCTATACTTTTAAGATGAGGATTGATTATTCGTATTATTTGGATTCTTCGGAATACTGAAAGAGGGCGGAAGTTACATCATCCGAAACGTAGTGATAAAAAACATATAGTGAACGGCTTTTAGAAATGGACTTCCAAACTAAACCATCTAAACCGACAGTTCTTTATTCATCATTCTTTATTTCAAATCCATCTTTATCACTTCCTCCAGTCTTCCTTGGTCTTACCCTGCCAACTTATCCTACTCGTTCAATGTGATCATACCACCATGGTCTGTCCACATTTAACCTTTCTTTGAAACTGTTAGATCTAAGCATATTTTTACGAGTTATACGTGAATAAAAATATTACTTTTGACCTGTTAAGGAGACACATATGGTTATCAAAAAAGAAAATTAAAATAAAGATTAGAACAGTAGATGAATGTCGGAGATTAAATCGGCCGAAACGTTGTGAAAATAACATTCAAAATGAGAATAGTAGTTCAAAGAATTCAAATACGAATATTTTGGACATCTCAATCTCTCTCTCTCTCTCTCTCTCTCTCTCTTTAGTATTCATTATCTTCTCTCTTTCTTTCTTTCTCTCTGTCTCATTAGTGTTCATTATTTCCTCTCTATCTATCTCTCTCATTAGTATTCATTATCTCCTCTCTCTTTCGCGTTCATTATCCTCTCTCTCTCTCTTTCTCTCATTAGTGTTCATTATCTTCTCTCTCTCTTCCTTTCCCCTCTTTCTTTAGTGCTCATTATCTTCTCTCTCTTTCGTGTTAATTATCTTCTCTCTCTCTTTCTCATTAGTGTTCATAATCTTCTCCTGTAAATTTCATCTTTCCCAAAACCTTTTTTTCTCATAATCACATATAAGGTAATAGCCCCCTTCCAAAATGATATAGGTATAGACTGAAGTTAATTGTACTAAATAGGGTCATATTGGAGAAAGGATTGTGAATTATATAATTTTCATGTAGCTATAGGTAAAATAAAAATCAGGAGGGGTTAAGGTCCGGTGAGTGTGAAGTCCATTAAGTATCAAACCTGCCCCCGTTAGAAAAGTCCAACGAAAAATCCTAGCAGCAATTCAACAAACACGTGTGTCAAAATCCAACGCATACCAAGGTGACAACAACAATAATCTTTAAATAGTCGCTTCTCAACCTTCTCAATGCGAGCTGAGGTACCCGTCATTTGTATGTGTGCAGCGCATATTTGCGAAACCATATGTTATAAAAACTACGGGCCCTATCTTTGCTTCTTTTCCTTTTTCAGCCCTACCCCGATACCCACACGCAGAGATGCTTAAGCAGAAGGCTTTCTATGTTTCCCCCCACAGCCCCCCTCTCTCTCTTACTTCAGACAACATTGATGAAACGAAATCAAAATTGTCCTTATATCAGTGAACGGCGATTAAATAGTTGGACATTTATAAGTGAAATTTGGCGGACAGATCATGCATATTTTGAAGTTTATTTTTCGCTATCCTCTAGTTAGTGCAGATTGTGCACTAGCGTAACCATCTTCATGACAGTTTTATAATCCTTACTACTTCCATGCTGGCTGAGGACAAATCGGAAGCAGGTGTCTTGATTGTGACACGATAACTAGAAGATTGCCGTACATTTTTTTTTCAACAGAGATTCCTCTTTCCTAGATAGCTTCGTTTGTTTTGTAACAGACCCCTTTTTCCCAGATATATTGCCTTCGCCACGGCTGATGATCATTCATTTACTCCCTGTCTGGTAACCCTCCATTTACTTGTCATAAATATAGTTGGATTGCATGAAGGAATCAGTTATATCAAGCTCAAATACAGGGTGACTCAGACACATGCAACCCATAGAATCACTAATGAAATTCAGTCTTTTTTGTAATGCAAGCACATTTGGTACAAATAAACTTCAGAATATATTGACTTGTCCACCAAATTTCAATTATGAATATCCAACAGTCTTTGTTTTACCGTCGAGCAATGATAATAAGCACATGTGGATACGGTGTGTAAAATTATCAAAAAAAGTTATGACAAACTCTTGGGAGTGCCCTGATTTAGGCTGTGATCGCTCTCTTCACTTCAGGAATAGTTTAGGGGATTGTTTTGATAGACAGATATAAAAAAAAAAAAATCAGCACGACAGGGTTATGGTCTGATGAGTGTAAAAACCCATCCATGATCACACTTTTTTTTATTTATGAAGGGGCTACCAAACGGTTCCCAAACTGTATCATTGAAAGGTGATGAATCTAAGACTGTTAGATATTGAAGGCTGAGACTTGGTGGCAAGTTAGGCACAAATTGAAGTTTTTTTTTTTTTGTAGCAAATATAGAAAGGATTTTGAATGTTATTAACACATCCATTGACGGATATTTTTCTTTTGTGTGGACATGTAGTTTCTTCAATTAGAAAAATTTTACATCATGTCTTTCGAAATCTATGCAAGTAAAAGCGAATTTCAATATAAGACGTACACTGCTTTGTTCCAATTTCTTTTATTGATAATATTATCACTACAAGAAAAACGATTTACTTATTTGTTTAGTTATCATTGTTATAGGGTAAGCTGATCTACCTATTTTAGCAAAAAAATAGACTTTCCCAGAGACAATAAATACAGTTACTTTTTTGAGATGAGGGTTCATAATTTGGACATTCATTCTTTTTGGGGACTGCTATCTTCATCTTTATAGTTGTTGCTTCACCTCATCTCAAAGAATTAAAAATAAATTAAAACATTCGGTACAGTCCCGACAATAGAAGACCAGATAAGAACGCAAACTTGGATTTGTAAGGCCAAAAAATCCAATCTTGATCGCCCTTCAGGGCCCGATGCACAGTGGATAGAGGTGTTGAATCTCAACAGTTCCAGGTGTGCATTGTCTGAAGATAGCGGTTTCAATCCTACACAAGCAGGCCAGAGGATCAGTAGGCCAAAACATGGTGATATAACAACTATGGAAGGCAGTAATTACTGGTGATACAATTACAAGACTCAGCATTCCTATCCCATCGCGGTTAATCACCTGAAGAAGGCCAGAGGATGAGTTGGTCAAAACGTGATGAAACAACAACTATGAAGTTGTGGATATCAGTCGGCAAGAAGAATGAATGCACAAATACAGTTGCATCTAAACGTTGTGGCAGCGATTCATGACAGTTATGGCCCCAGAATAATGATGTGTACTTCTATAGCATACCTTTGTTAATACACGTCACGTTTTATTTAGTTTCTCGTTATTTTTTTTTATCTCTGTTACTTCATTTTCTTTTTTTCTGTCACATAAGTCTTACTCTCTTTACCGCTTCTATTTTTTTATCCATTTCTCTTCTCCCTTTTCTCTTTTTACACTTTTCTATATTTCCTAACCCTTAGTTTTTTGTCACCTTTTGTTACTCTTTTCCTTTCTTTAACATCTTTCTCTTCCCGTACTCTCCTTCCCCCTCTCTCTCTCTTTCTCTCTCATTGTACTTTCCCGTTTCTGTATTTTTCTCTCTCTTCTTCTACTTTCATGTTTCTCTTTATATTCATCTTCTTTCCTCCCTCTTTTTCTTCTGCTACTTTCATCTCTTCACTTACTGTGCTTTCTTCTTTTTCCTTCTACTTCTCCTCCCTTTCTCTCAATTCTCACTCTCTCTTTCTCTCTCTCTCTCTCGTACTATGCTTTCCTGTTTTTCTTCTACTTTGCTCCCGCTCTCTCTCTCTCCCTCTTCTCTTCTCCCTCTTCTCTTCTCCCTCTTTTTACCCTCTACTTTCATCTCTCTCTTACTGCGTTTTATTATTTTTCCTTCTTCCCCGCCCCCCATCTCTCTCTATTCATCTTCTTTCTTCCCCGCTTTTTCTTCCTTTACTTTCATCTTTCTCACCCTCTCTTACTGTGCTTTCCTCTTCTTACTTCTACTGTTCTATCTCTCTCTCTCTCTCTCTCTTCCTTCAGTTCTCTCCTTCTTTCTTTCCCTACTTTCATCACTCTCGCTTTCTCTTTCCATTACTTCTATTTCTTTTCTCCATCTTTATTCCGCCATTGCACCTTTCTTTATCTTTCCATTATACCCTATTCTTCACATCGTTTCAAAGACATTTTTCCAAGATAACGTAAGGAAGCCGTGCTTCTCAAACCGTTTATCACCTTCTGTCACTGAATTACCAGAATTCCTGTGTTCTTGTTCATAGAAGTTAAGCTTTAAGAATTTTGCTTTCTCACTTCAAGTGTTATGCAAGAAAAGAAAATACAATATTGCCTTTCATAAAAACTATAATCGAACTGTGAATGTCACGTCAAATCATGCTCGGTGTCCGCTGCAGTGTCTTTACCCAATTCTTATCAGAGTGAGAATATCTATTTTCTTTGGGAATTCGGGAAACAATCAATTAATAAATAAACAAAAATAAAAATCAATTTATCTGATATTTATAGAAATATAACTTAATAAATAAACAACAATCTTGTTTTATTTACATGGGATTTAACACTTATCAAGGCTCGAAGGCCACTCGAGGATAAGGGTTAATGAGTGTACGGTAATCACTGAGACAACAGCGTATTAATAGTGAGTGGTGGAAATGGAGTAGAAATTAATTTTTTAGGAGGACAGCTCAACAAGAACTTGTTTACATTGGACTTGAAGACGACCATATTGTAGTTAGTTGGAAAGTATTCCAGCAGAATGGAGTTCCACAGGCGAGTAGTTCTAGGAAAGAAGCTTTGTTCATGGTAGGTTTTGTGTGTAATGCTGTTCTTGTAAAATATTAGTATTTGAGTTTGCAGTAAAAAATATGTCTAAAATTACAGGTTCTTCAATTAATATGTTGTAATTATGTTGTATACAATCCTCATATGTGAGTATGGTTCCCAGCCAACAAAGGAAATGTAGGAGGCTTTCAGTTACTGGATATAGTTGGACAAAGCATAAGCCAGCCATAGATTTTTAAATAGAAGCCACTAGTCACTGAGTGAGTAGGGAAGCACTCGATTTTCGGAGAGTTTGACAAAATAAGGTAAGATTTTTATTAGTCCTTGTGCGAAAGAGCAGGACACAAAATGTTTTAAATAATAATAATAATAGAATAACAATAACAAAGACTTTCGCTGGCGAGGACTACTATTGACCGTAACCAGTTATACATCCCTTTTGAAATTTTCATCTCTATTTTTCTCGTTATGTACTGAAGATTTGTTAATGAAACCTATATGAAATATGTTCCTTATTAAATTTTAAAGATTTTCTATTCTGAAAAAAGTTTTTAAAAAATTAATCTAAAATGTTATCTTAAAGTTTTTGTTAAATAATTCAGACCTGTATTACAAAGAGGGGGTTGCAAAAATGAGTTGTGGTGTGAGAAGAAATACAAACTGAAACAGAGAGAATATTCAGACCTGTAATAATACAAAGAGGTGGTTGCAAAAATGAGTTGTGGTGTGAGTAGAAATACAAACTGAAACAGAGAGAATATTTAGACCTGTAATAATACAAAGAGGGGTTGCAACAATCAGTTGTGGTGTGAGTAGAAATTCAAACTGAAATAGAGAGAAGGAGAGTTTTAAAATATAATCTTTAAATGATAAGATACAATTTAGAAAAGCATTTCATCCAAGGCATGAAAATTGTTAAACAAAATGTTTTTATTATAGGCTTTAAAAATAAAGGTACAAGATTCAATTTGAAATTTATTTTTCTTCAATGTAGTGTACATTTTGGTACACTCTAAAAACGTTATCTTTCATCTAGCAATTAATGATATAGATATAAAATTTTCAATGATTTTTTAAAAAGTGCAATATAAAATAAATCCGAGGTAATTTTTTGATTCAAATTAAATTAAATTAAATTTTTATACCTTACTTTGTAAAATTTATAAAAGTGCACTTTGAAGATAAATAAATTTCAAATTGAATCTTGTACCTTTATTTTTAAAGCCTATAGTAAAAACATTTTGTTTAACAATTTTCATGCCTTGGATGAAATATTTTTCTAACTTGTAAAAATATTTGCGTTTGTAAGTCAGGGAGACTCGTCAGATGCTGGCCTAACAAATAATAACTAGCGAGAGAGATCAGAACGTTTAGCTTCCATTGCTATCTTTTCAGACAAGTTAGTCCGACAGAATCTGGGCTATTTGGATTACGTTGCCTTTTTTCCTATAACTGTGTGCAGTTCTAAGAAGACCACCGTACTTTTTGAGAAAGAATTAGATTATTTATAATCGCTTGATACACGCTTATCGGTGAATGCTGATGAAGTTGCTCAGACATTGTTTTTGAAGGCCGAAGTGCTCTTCCTCTTGGGTGCTGGCTTTTCAAATTCCTACCTTTTAACCTTGTGTTATTTTTGTACCTTTTCTCCACGTTAAAAAACGACCCTGGTGTCTAACTCTGTCCCGTGGGGAGGCATAGTAAATAGGTACTCGCGTTGGGAGTTAAGCAAATAATCGCTTGTGCACATATGTGCGATTTATTCCACAATTTGTCACGAGGACAACTGTGGCCACTTGATTGGCAAAGTCACAATCATCATAATTCATGCTCATTGACACAGATATAATAATTAACTAGAGACAGTGTCAACCGGGTGGATGTCATTAAACAATGATGTTAAGGATTAACAATCGAAATATCTTCAGGGCAGATCGGGTGTACACGTAAATACAGAGAGAAGTAAAAATGTTGAGAAATAGCAATCCATGGAAAATCAGAAATTTCCATGCAAGATTAAAAGTGAGTGAAAAATTCCAATAGCAGAAGTTCAAAATTTAGAATTAGGACTACATCGTAGGATATGACGTCATTGAAGAAAGTATATGTTTGGAAAACCTGAAAGTTCTGATTGGTTGGTTGGTTGTTTTCGTTTTACAGCATATCAACCCTTTTCAGGTTATTTAATGCCGAATCCAGTTATTCGGATGAATACTTTTTTTAATAGAATATATATTTTTTTCAAGTTTTAACCCATAGTTGGGACCCTAACAAGTACTACCACTCTGGGTCAGAGTGGATCTGGGAGCAATGGCAATTAAAGGGTAGCTACACACTCTCCAAAGCCCACAAGCTGGGGCCTCACCATCAGATATAATTTAAGGTCATATCCAGGACCATGAAAGTTCTGATTTCTTGCCTCTGAGAATTGATGTTAAAGTGCTCAAACGTTGGTTTCCATCTGACGGAAGTTGGGGGAGGAAAATGCAGCTCATCTTGATGTATTTGTTGCAAATTACTGTCAGAAGGAAATCAAATCCCATGGTAATTAATACAGTTATTTGTTGTTGTTTTTTTTATTTCAATTGTTTCTAGTAATCCAGTCACAAAGATAAAGAAGAAAAAAATCAACAAGTACGGCTTTGTTGCAGATACTTTCAACCGTGCTATGTTTGTAAAAAAAAAAAACAAGAAGATCCTGAGAGTTTATTTAATATATGTTGGACTGTATAAGATCTTTGGCATGATGTACACATAGAAAACTCTTTGTAATATATATATATATATATGTGTGTGTGTGTGTGTGTGTGTGTGTGTGTTTGTGTCCTATATGCAGTCTGGCATCTACAAACTCTTCTCATTGCCTTTCTATAGCTTAGGGAACACACAACAATAGTTAGCCAAATCTTATTTAATTTTTTCATTTGGTATTCATCTCATGGTTCTTACCATAACAAAGAGTTTTCTGTTTATAACAAGTCTAAGATCAGTGTACGGACTCCCCTGTGTTTCATTGTACTTCATTCGAAGTTCTCAGAAATCAAGTTCCAGTCCCAGTTTCTAGGGATGACACTTGATCTCTGTATGAGATAAATGGAATATTCGAATATCTAAGTTTTCCTTTACCTTTTAAATACTGAATTAGAAAAGAAGTCGAGAACCTAATTTTCCTCTCCACAATTAACCATTTAAGTATCCAGCATGATTTTACTCTGCTTGTTCAAGATGGGGGTAATCTTGTTTAAGATGTTTGTGATTAATGTGTTATTCATATTTTTGTTCTTTAGTAAGCATTGATAGGGAGTCGGAAAAGATGGCGAATTTATCAGATAGTTTATAAAGCATTTTTGTTTGATGTAGGATTGCAACGCATCCAATTCTATCTGATTATTTAGACCTATGTGGTCCCTCCTACAAAAATACACGATTCTTGAGAGCACTGAGGCAGCCAAACAGAATCAAACCAGTCTTAAACCTTGCATTATTTATCTTCCTCCCACAGTTGGATAATGCGACACAAGGGTCGGGAAGTGGGATTTGAAAAGCCATTACCTTAGAGGAAGAACACTCTGGCCTGCAAAAAATACCTTTGCAGCCCCGATAGAGGTGCCTCAGGCGATTAAAAATAAACTAGCCCTTCTCAAAGGGAGAAAGAAAAGCCTGGAAGAATGAACCCCTTAGAACTAAAACCTCAGCCAAGAGGGAAAAAGCCATCTTAATAATGGTCGAGACTCTGTTTGTACCAAGGACAAACTCCTATCTAAAATGTTAATTAATGTAAATTTTTCAGCATGTATCCCTCCTGAAAACGAATTGTTATTTTACCCATAGCTGGAGGGAGAGAATTCATATATTTTTTATGGTGTTAGTTCAAAAGTTAACACGGTATTTGATAGGATTTATTAATTTTCAGTTAGCCAACTGTAAAGTGTCTCTCAAATGTGTGGGTATCCTAGTGAGTTTCAATTTCACTATTATAATAGTCACCAAAACAAACTCTTATAGCAAAAGTAATACAGATGAAAAGTACACAATTTTTTTTATTTTAATTTAGACTTGAGCATTCCATGCATACTTCCCCGGTCAGAAAAAAGGAGTTGCGGAATTTTATAAGTAGGATATTCAGTAAAAAAAAAATAGAAATCCAAACAAAACCTGCAATTTGGATTTTGGCGCATAGAGCCACAGTTGGTCATTAGAAATTGCCCACAAGGGACGAGTGTGTTACCATAATGGAAATTAAATTCTTTGAAAAAAAATTAAATTGTTTTTTTTTTTTGTTGTCCCAGAAAGATTGAAATCTTTTAAAATTATTAGTAACCTAATATAGCTTTATGGTAAACGAATGCTTTTAAACTGAAAAACAAAATGAAAGGAAAAGGAAATACACAATATAATATAATTAAAATTAGAAAAACAAACACTGGAAGAAAATTAAAAACATGCGTTTTCTGTTTATGTAAAAATACAAAGAATTTCACAATGTTTGTCGATTCGGAACTCATCAAAGAATTGCTTGAAGTTTAAATATGGAAAATATAATTTGGATTATTCGAATTGCCGTTTTCACCTTTAGTGTTATTATTTTTCACAACGTTTCAGCCGATATAACCTCCAACCTCTTCAAGTGTAGCCTGTTGAACTCGAGAATCTTTCTGTCGAACTTAGTAATCTGTACAGAATTTTGAACAGAACCCATTATTAAATCTATGGGGGAAGATTGCTCTTGTTCCATCAGCTATGACCGGGTTGAAGTCTTAAGTAATTCGCAATAGTATTCTTAGTATTGTTCACACTGAGAGTTGAACCTTCAACCACGAGAAGAGCACCACTTAACGCTATCTAGTGGCATAGCAAAGGGAGGGGGCAGGGACGATCCACCCTTAACCGCACGTGCCAGAGGGCGGCATTTTGAGAGGGTAAAAGTAGAAAAACTTAAAATAATAAAAAAATAACAAAAAATCTTGAATTTTTACACCAAAATGAATTTTTAAAGTCGTCATATTTTTGATATTTTATGTGTGTAATACTGTTTTTAAACGGATTTTCGATCCATGATTGTAATTCCACGAAAATAAATATTGTGAGGACTTTCTAGAATTTTGAAAGTTAATGGATTATCAACGACAGCGGAGGGGGTCGGGCAAATCTTATGACCGCCCCAGGTGGCAAAAATAGTTGCTACGCCACTAACTTTATCCATTATGTCACGGGTACTTCTCGACAAGACGCACCTGAAGAAGAGGTAATATCGACCCAAACATTGTGAAAATAACATCTAAGACGAGAACAGTAGTCCAAATAATCCAAATTATCAATCCTCATCTCAAAAATTCTTTAAAAAAACATAAAAAAATGTAACAAAATGTATATAGCAACATAAACTAAAATCGGAAGTGAGAAAGAATAATGCAAAGCAAGTCTGCTTCGATTAGTGCAAAAGGTGCAAGTTCTGCTTTTAATGGATTTTTTTCTCAAACTTTATTTTTACTTTTTTTATAGAAATCGCTCCAGACAATGCATGAAGCTTTTTAATGTAAGGAGTTAACAAAAACACATTTAAAGGTCCAAATTAGTCAATAATAAGTATTAAATTAATAGATTCTGGCCAGGAAAACCGCAATGAAAACATAACATGCGGCCACAGCCGATATTGAACTCACTACACAAGTTTTTAGTGTAATTTAAACCTTGTCCCTAGCTGAATACTTGATGCTTCGCTAAGGCGGTCAAGGCTATTTTTTATTGTGACTCCATCACTAGATGGGTTGCCTACCATGACTTAAGAGACACTCATCTACCCCCGAGAGAAGGATAGACAGCGCCAGTTTCTCAACGTAGTATTTTACCTTGTAGTACATACAGCGCCTCTCCTTCCCAAATGGTCACCCATCTGGTGCTGACCAAGCTCAATGTTGTTTAACTTTGGTGATCTGGCAAGGACCCGTGTGTCAACGTTGATGTGCCATATCCTTCCACAATCCTTCCCTCTTTGTAAGAAACATTACTGATGAAATGACAAAAAGGGAATTGTGAGGCTGCTAAAAGAGAAATAGAACGTCAAATAAAAGATTCAAGCCATTGCGTTTAATTATGACATAATGAGCTTCGGCAATATCTGTCCTCTGATATGCAATTTGTAAATGACTACAAAGTGATTATTCCTTAATGCAAGACTTGTACAGAGGTGAAGATGTTAGGCGAACAAATATACAAATAGTTTCTATAAGCTATTCTCTTTTTCGTTATATTTGCTCTTTCTTTTTCACCATTTCCTTTCTCTATTGAGAGGAAATGGGATGCAGCCAAATCAATCGTATTGTGCTACCTCCACTCTCAAAGAAAAACATCATTTTGCATAACAATTTACTAAACAGAAAATACCGTTTGCCAATTGTGATTTCTTTGGCTAAGTGTTTTAGCATTTTCCAGTGGTTTACACAATTTACCCAGAATATGCTGCCGATTACGCGGTCCGTAGTCTGCAGGAGTACCAAATATTGTTTAGACTGGATTTTTCAAGAAAATAATTAATCAATATTATTAAAATTAAAAAGAACAAACTTGCAGACAAAGTAATAACAGAAAACTATTAACATTAAGCAATACAATTTTGTCGTGATATATATTTGTTGTCTGTTGCAACATAGGCCAAAAATTTTAATAATGGAAGTAAAAGGTCACTATTCGTATAGAGTCTAATTCTGATCAAACCGGAAGTTACCTACTGAATTCTGTGAATAATGAACTTCATAAGTTCTATCAGAGACAATAATAACATAATGAGATACGCACAAAAATAACAAAAAAAGACATTTATAACCTTTTGTTGCAACATTGACTGGGAGTTTCCTGATTCAAGTTGTGAAATTTATCAAAAAAAAAAAAGAATCTAAAGAAAAGCAGCAAAATATAATAATTATCAAACAAAGATGTCCAAAAAAGTTGCTTTAGAATGATATAATTACAAAATGTCAGCAGTAATTATCATTATCTTTCTGACTTTTGTTTTCATGTTTTCATTTAGTGAGTTTGTTTTATGGCAAAACTTTTTAAGCTATTTTTTTTGATGCAGTCATTACTTATCAAGGTCTGAAGGCCACTTGAGGATAAGGGTTGATGAGTGAGACGACAGCATAGTGATTGGTAGTGGTGGGAATCTGGAAGATTTGATTACTTAAGGGGAAAGCTTTACAAGAACTTGATTACATTTGGACTTAAAGACGAGCACATTGAAATTAGCTGGAAAGCAGGCCTGTCGTACAGAGTTCCACGGGCTGGCAGTTCTAAGAGAGAAACTTGGTTCATGGAATTGGAGTTTAGATTTGGGCACAGATAGAAAATCGGGGAAATTGTTGACAGTGGTTGCAGCTAAAAGAGGTGCTTCTTGTGAAAGCTTTGTTAGGTGGAGACATAGATGCCCCAAAAAATGATATGAAAATTTGTGAATGACAAATGCAAAGTGATTTTTCCTTAGTGCAAGGCTTGTACAGAGGTGAAGATGCGAGGCGAACAAATATGCAAATAATTTGTATAAGCTATTCTCTTGTTCGTTCAATTTGCTCTTTCTTTTTCATCATTTCCTTTCTCCATTGAGAGGAAATGGGATGCAGCCAAATCAATCGTATTGTGCTACGTCCACTCTCAAAGAAAAACGTCATTTTGCATAACTGGTGTTAACCTAACAATTTACTAAACAGAAAATAAATTTTTTATCAAGACTTTTTATGAAAATAACAATAGAGTCGTGAAGAAACGACGTAGGGAGAATAAAAGCACATCACAGGTTTCAAAGCTGGTTTGGAATCCTGTCAAGGCAGAAAACGGTGGTCCGAACAGTTTCTCTCCATATGTGGTAACAGTACTTCATTTTATGACGTGGTTGGTTCTTGTGAAGGAAAAGGATTGCGTCGGAAGTCAGATACTTTCTGGAGCGCTGGAATGATGCAAGCATTTTTAATGCTGAAAGATTTTTGATGATAAATCAGTTCTTTGACCTGTCCCTTGGACCCATTGTTCATATATTTAAAGCTGAAACACAATGCTTACTATGAACAATTAATTACTTTATTTTTTTCTATTTGCAACGACATATCAACCCGTTTTTGCTAGTTAATGCTGAATTCCAATTGAACACAAATTATTTTATATTTCTGAATTTTTTTTTTTAGATGAGGATCGATAATTTTTACTATTTGTATTATTCGGAGTAATGTTCTCACTTTGAGTGTTATTCTCATAACATATCTATCGATAGAACCTCCGATCTTCTTCACGTGTATTCTGTTGGACTTGAACTTAGGAATATTTCGATCGAACTCTGGAATTTGCATGGAAATTTGAATAGATTCATAAGTAATCGAAACTCTTCGTGAGGTTGAAGATTCAATCCACAGGTCTGGTGATACCAAGACTACATTGCAAATTACTAAGGACTTCTATCCGATGGAACAAGAGCATGCTACTCCTGTGGATTAAATAAAGGATTCTGTTCGAGATTCGGTACAGATTTCCTGAGTTTGATAAAAAGGATTCCTAAGTTTGACAAAATACACCTGCAGAAGGTTGAAGGTTACATCGGCCAAAATATTGTGAGAATAACACTCAAGATTCGAACTGTAGTCTAAATAATACAAGTTACTTTCTTTTTTTTAACGAGCTTCATCAATATTTACTCTTTATCTCTGTTTCATTCACGCACGAGACTGACGACATTTAGCCAGATTTCTAGCAGCAGAGTTACAAATAACAATTTCAGTGAGCCGCCATTTTTGAATCCATGCTTAATTTCTACGCTGGGCATTGATTGATGCAAGCATTTAACTTCCATTCTGGCTTGCCTAATCAGAGACCATCGTTTGAGAATCTGACAAGAGATTATGAAAGAGATTTCCCACTGCTTCCTTTCTCTTTCATAGTAAAAGAGAGCATTACAAACTTCTCATCCACATTGTTCAGACTGACCGCAAAACTTATTTTTTTGGGGGGATGCTACCAACCCTCCATCTTAGACTGTTTGACCCTGGTCTTTGACAAGAAGACTCAAGGATTCAACATGGTTAAGGTAGCAATTTAACGCATGCGCAGACATCTACATATACACATGGACAAGGCCTTATTTTAACACCTGCATACGTACAGACGTTCTTATATAAACTTTTTTCATCATAGGAACTCTTCGTTATTCCCTACTAATGAAACACTTCTTCTGCATCACATAAACTCTTTACTTTTTGTCTTCTTCCCTAGTCATAGATTTACTCATTTACTAAAGCTCTCTGTCATTCCCTATTATTCACACCAAAACACAATAAAATTGTTTTAAATATTAGAATGACACTTCGCCTTTCTATTCTACAGATTCCCTTTCTCTGTATTCGCCATGTAACCGATACCCCCTCTCTCTCTCTCTTTCTCTCTTCCAGCTTGCATTTAATTTCATATCACAAGATCTTAACTCCTTATGTATCTATATATCTATAAAATTGAGCATGTGTGTGCGAGGACACTCTTCAACCTATATACTGAACGCATTTTTGACTTGAAATTTGGTATATAGAATATTCAGACATGTGGAAAACTTTGTAATCGGTTTTCATCCGAAAAAAAAAAGGGCCGCTAAGGGGTCAGAATTGAAAACTTGGAACGTGGGGATCATCGGATTTTTATCTGTTTTCAACTGTTTCATGACTGCGCATTCGCAGCAATGAACCATGACAGCTTCCTTATGCTGAGTATAAGTTGGTTTGAAAACACTTTTTAAATATCATATCAAGCTAGTCTAATAGTTATCGTACTTGACTCACTGTCTTTATGTTTTGGTTTCGATCTCAGCTCGAGTTTTTTTATTTACAAGAAGTTAACTGTTTAGAAAAAATATAATACTCGCATGCACATGTCTTAGTTTCTTTCAGTTTTTTTTAATGAATATAACGTTACAGTATTTCTGTTTATAATAAATAAGAATTCTGAATTAATTAAAATATAATATTTATGCGTATTTTACGATCGGACAACGCCGAGTAGACTGCTAGTATATCCATAAAAGTGAGAATGTGTGTGTGAGGAGGATACTCTTCAGCCTATATTTTTGATCTACAGAATTGAAATTTGGTATATAGAATATTCAGACATGTGGAAAACTTTTTCATCGGTTTTCATCTGGAAAAAAACGGCTGCTAAGAGTTCAAAATTAAAAGAAATGGTACTTGAGGGACGTCAGATTTTTATCTATTTTCAACTGTTTCACGACTCTGTGATATATATATATATATATATATATATATATATATAATTTTAAGAATTCAAAATATCTTGAAAATGTAATATTTAAAAGACAAAAATAAAATAAAAAGTAAAATGACTCCCAAGCAACGCCGGATAAGTATATTTATCAAATATCATCGAAATCTTTAAATATGCGAATAAAAATAAATTTGGTTTTGCAAAACTATTAAGCTCCTCAATCTTTTATTTATTTTTTCATGAACTGATTTTTAGTGTTACGCAAGAACTTTGTATCCATATCACGGAGAGCAGTTGAGTGGGACGACATGAGATCAGATCAAAAACCTGACAGCATTTGAATATCGAAAACAGACTAAACGAATATGGCAGAGTTAATGCATATTGAATTAGCTACGAATGGAATGAAAATGACAGACAGGAAATAGAAGAAAAAGAAAAATTCCCGCCTAAATTTGTAACACTTAAAATAGACGTTAAAAGTTATTTTTAAGTAGAAATTCTCACTTAACAATCGTGTATTGAGCCATTGCAATGAACAATCTCAAATATATACATTGACTATTAACACAACGCTTAACACTGGCGTAAACGCATGTCAATGTACACACACACACACACACACATATTTATTTATTTATTTCATTAAATGAATATGCCTTTAAAATGTGACATGACTAACTAGCGTATTTAATAACAAGTGATTTTCTAATAATATATAGAAACACTTCTCTAAATATTCTAAACTCAGTTTGATATCAATTATAATTGATGATGGATTCGAGACAGATTTGAAAGCACTTGAGTCAACACTGACTATGGCAGACACATAAGTTAGTTCTTATTAAGTTATTAATCAATAAGGTTGGAAATGATCCTAACCAAAATATATAGATATTAATTATCTGTGCTATTTCAGTAATACAACTAAAGAAAAGAATGCTGTCTATATTTTTACTATTATAGAGAAGCCACTGTGTGTGTGAGTTCCTTCCCCACAGGTCCCGAAACGGCTGCGGCTATCCATTGCAAATTTCACACGAAGGTAATTTATATATCTGGATATGGTTTTATATATGTTTTGTACAGAAATTCATTCGATATCGAAAATCAAAAAAAGTCCGATCTTAGATATAGCTTTTCTCTCTTATAGATAAAAAAAAAGAATAATTTTTACAGGGGAATATTTTACGTTACACCGACCAAGGGAGGTAAGAAAATTTCAGTAAATCATTTCCTCTTTAAAAAAAATCAGATTTTTTATAATCTGGAGATATAGCTTAGTGGTAGAGCATTCGACTACTGGTCGAATGATCGCCTGTTCAAAGCCGCGTGTACGTCAACATTTTATTTTAAGCTTTTCTTGTTAATGAGTTCAATTTACAGTAAAAGAAGAGGTGCCATTTAAAATCGCCGGAAATCATTTCTTCGTTTACATATTTTAAAGCTAAATATTAATCAGAAGTGACTTTTTCAGGGCATCAGGGCATTCATCGCCAAGCCCAAATATCAACTGTCATGATATTATAAACAGACACGGACGTAATTTGATGAACGACATTATCATTACTACTTAAAAACATTTTTTTTTTTTTGCGAATTAGACAACTGGGCAAATTATCCTTCGTAATAATAATAATCAATAAAAAATTGATTCTATAATAATACATACACAATCTGTATGAATTAAAATATCATGTTTAAGCATATTGTACGACCGAGAAACGCCGGGCTGGCAGCTAATATATATATATATATATATATATATTAGTAGTATACCCAAGGATTGGTATAAACAATAAATATATCATTAGTTTTAAATTTTAATGGTCTTTTTCCTTTTTTTTGTGAAGTATGGAACAATTTTAATAACGGCCTTCTATATGTTAAGCTTACAAAAAAAAAACAAAAAAAAAACTACATACCTACATGACTCACCGCGTTACTAAGAATACATATTCCATAATTTATAATGTTAAGTTTAACAGTGTCGGATTTGACCAAGTACATATATAATATGACGTTCATACGTGCACACCGATCTTGTAAAAATGTATAATTAATATAATTACAAATTTGAAGCAGAAGGATTCTTTCTTTACTAAATCGTTTATATCTAAATAATTTGTAAAAAGGTTTCGGTAAAGTCTAGAATGTTACTGCCTTTGTTATTCACAGACATGTTGGGTATGTATCTCGAAAATTGGTGATATACATACTCATGAAAATAGCTTCTACATATCTGTACCACTTTAAAATTAACATTTACAAAAACAATAATAATGTGCTCATATTACTTACCGTGTTTCTTAGAATATATATTACTAAATTCATAATGATACGTTCATTAGTTTAGCAGATTATCCTGTAAACGCACATTATATATATATGCATACATACGTATATACGAGGGGCGTTCCCAGAGTAATGCTTATTTATTCCGCCCGAATGGATCAGAGGTGATAGGGGATTGCAAATTGCATTATTATGATGATTAAACTTATGTCTCATGACCTGAAAGTTTCATCCATCTGTTGAAGATACTGACAGTGTGAAACTCTAAGAAAGCAATCTCTGCCATGGATGGGCGTCAGAAGCAGAGATGTGCCATTGAATTTCTCGCCAAAAGTGCATTGAGAATGGTGATGACTATGTAGAAAAATAAATTCTGGAGTACAAAAGGTCGCCCAGTTTAATAGTACCACCTCCGTCTTCATAGTTCAGCTATTTGAGTTAAAAAAATAGAGACTTTACTTACTTGTGTTATATATATATATATATATATATATATATATATATATATATATATATATATATATTGAGAATAGATATTAATAATTAGTTTCAAAAGGAATAACAAAATAAAATCAAATCGAGTGTACGATCGTTTCGGAAACGATAATCATTTTATTGATATTGACAATATTTGTTTTTAAATATCTCCTCATCAGTACAAATGGGGTGAGGATAGGGTAAGACACCAAAATAAACTAGTATTTTTGTAATAAGTAAGGTAAATGAATCTTTTTGGAGAAAGGGATGTCCATAATTGTTTTTAAGTTTGTAACTATATAGCGGTTAAGGCACCGGACTGTGGTAAACATGGTCTGACGTTCGATGCCTAGAAACAGTTTAACTACGCTGACGAGAGGTAATTACCTCAAAACACGCATGTACGTAGATTACTGTTTTTAAAAATAATAAATAAATAAAAATGTTATATACACCCAAACAAATTAAAGGGCGACTTTCTAAGTAAATTAAAAAGAAAAATGTGCTCCGATGCGGAGCCAATATTAACCGTATTTATCGCTTGAAAAAAACAACAATAACAAATCTAAATTTATAAGCGATAAAAATAAATAGTAAAGTCATATAGGGTTCGTGGCCTAACGGTTAAGGCACCGGACTGTGGTAAACATGGTCTGACGTTCGATCCCTAGAAACAGTTGAACTACGCTGACGAGAAGTAATTACCTCAAAACACGCGTGTGCGTAGATTACTGTTGTTAAAAATAATAAATAAATAATTATATATATATATATATATATATATATAGATAGATAGATAGATAGAGAGAGAGAGGGGCATGTTGTTGCCTTTGTTTTCTGGTCATATATATATACATATATGTACTTATATTCAAAGAATTAAGAAAGATGACGATATTGGCATTCTCTGGTATGAAACAGGCATCAAACCTTCTACCAAAGAAGGACGTAATGCTGGGGAGGATAGCTTCCTAGAATCAAATCGAATCGTATAGTTATTTTGATAAAAAAAGATCTGCCGAAGCAAATGACAGTCCCTAGGTTACCACAATTATGCCCAAAATTAGCCGACCGATATAAAAAATGTGTTAAATTAAAAATGAAAACAAATGAAAAATCTATCTTTTTCTTATTTCTTTGAATAGTATTATTACTTGTACTGATATTTCCTATTGTTTGTAATGAACAATTCCCATCTCCAGTTTTATGGTTAGTTTTATTAGCTTTTACTTTTAATATATATAGAGAGTGAAGGAAGTGAGAGTGATAGAGATATATAAAAACAGTGAGGCTTAACATAAAAAAATAAGAGAAGGGAAGAGTAATTTAGTAATGGATGCGTGGTTAGGATAATTAAATGCAAATTACAGTTAATCAAAAAATATTAACATGAATCGTCCTTCAAATATAACTTAAGCGCAAAACGAACGAACATTTTAATAAGTACTTTGTGTGACTCAATAAGAAAAAGGCATAAGGGAAACTAACGTTGATTATCTTAACTGAAATAGATATACATGCAGATATATTAATGTAAAACGATTCACTAATATATATATATATATATATATATATATATATATATATATATATATATATATATATTAATACCTATACACGCACACACAGGAATTTTTTTTCAGATAAATAAAATAACGGTTCTTTGAGAGGAAACTGAAAACTGATATTTCCTTTCTCAAAAGTGACCTCACCCTTTCTCTTTCCCTTTCTCTCGAACATATATATTTTTTAATTTGATTACACAAACATAATTTAGAAACTTTTGCTGAATGTTTGAATTATTTTATTTAAAAAAATGCTATTTCAAATCACAATTCTCTGCAAATCATCCTTGCTTGGCAGAAACAAAATTCTCCATCTATTTATGGATATTATAGATCTTTCTCTCTCTCTCTATTATATATATATATATATATATATATATATATATATATATATATATATATATATATATATATAGGTGAAAGTGTCTGTGTGTGTGTGTGTGTACATTTCCCTACGCAATAACTCTGTCAATTTTTAGTCTACGGACTCGAAATTTAATATACAGGGTACTGAGATTTGGGAAAATCGATGTGATCGGTTTTCGGTCAGAAATTTGGCTGTTAAAGTGTAAAAGTTCAACGATTTGACCGTTGAGAACTCTACCAAACTCCTTCGACAATTTTGGGTCTAAACATTTGAAATTTTAGATATAGGTTCCTTGGACATGGATCTAACTTCATAACTTGATTTGAGCCCTAAACAATAAATTTTAAAGTGTCATAATAGGGGTCAAAGTTTAAAAAAAAAATTGATGTACTTTTTTTGTTTTTTTGCTCAGCATACACCTCAAAACACCCGGGCAGCCATGCTAGTATATATATATATATATATATATATATATATATATATATATAAGGTAGAACGAATAGAATATTAGTGTTGGGAAAAAGCTTCACATGCCTCCCTGCAATGATTTAGTCTACATTGTACTGTAGAGAACCCACTGTTGATTTTATGGTTGTTCGGTTTGGTTGTTTTCTTTTACAGCATATCAACACTTTTCGGCTTATTTAATGCCGAATCCAGTTATTTTGGAAATATTAATCATGTTGCATTCAGTTATTTTGCAGAAGTTTTTTTTTTTTATTCTGCAAGCTCTTTGTATCTTCAATCGTTACTTTGTAGTGTTGTTTTACAATGAGTTTTATCGTTTTTGTTCCCTGCCCTGCAGAACATGAATGAGTTTTGCAATGGGAGATAGAAAAGGGTTACAGTATTAATGTTTGGTACATTTTAAGTTAGGAAAACCAGTCAGGAAGTGGAGGAGATAGAAAGAGAAAGGGGAAATGGGAAGAAGGAGAAGAGGGGAAAATGTGGGTTGTTGTTTTTGGTTTTGGTTTTTCAGAACATAATTAAGTTTTGCAAACGGAAGCAGAAAAACTAAAACGCATCAATGTCAGGTGCCTTTCGTCTCAGGAAGCCAATATCTTCAAACAGTCTGATCTGGTAGCACCAGTGTTGATTTTATGAAATTATTTTTATATTGAATAATTATTTATATTGAATATTATTTTATAATGTTATTTGTTGAATTTTATATTGAATAATTGTATGAAATTATTTTTATCTTGAATAATTATTTATATTGAATATTATTTTATATTGAATAATTATTTATTGAATTTTATATTGAATAATTTTATGAAATTATTTTTATATTGAATAATTATTTATATTGAATATTATTTTATATTGAATAATTATTTATTGAATTTTATATTGAATAATTTTATGAAATTATTTTTATCTTGAATAATTATTTATATTGAATATTATTTTATATTGAATAATTATTTATTGAATTTTATATTGAATAATTTTATGAAATTATTGTTACCTTGAATAATTTTTAAAGTTTAAAATGCAAAAGTCAAGTATCATGGTTCAATTGTGGTCTAAATAGAAACAGTCATTTCGAACGTGCCTCTGTCTTACCAAAGAAATTATTGTTGATTTTATATACTGAGTTCTTCTGCTTGGGCGGTAATAAAACTTCTTAAATGCACTGGTACGAGAGTTTTAATTTTGCTCACAATTGAACTGTTCCTTCTTTAATAAGATTTTTTTATACTTATCGGAGACATTCCAACACAAAACGTATTTTAGAACACTCTAAGACACAAAATATATTCAGCCGTTTTCAGAGTTCGTAGGAAATGAGCACCCACACACAAAAAGCTTACATGTATATATATATATATATATATATATATATATAACTAGCAGGGGTGCCCGGCGTTGCTCGGGTGTTTGGAGGTGTATGCTGTGCAAAAAAAGCAAAAAAAAACAAAAAAGAAATGGTTAATTTTTTAAAACTTTGACCCCTATTATGACCCCTTAAAATTTATTGTTTCGGGCTCAAATCACTTTATTAAGTTAGATCCATGTTCAAGGAACCTAAATCTAAAATTTCAAGTGTCTAGACCCAAAATTGTCGGAGGAGTTTGGTAGAGTTCTTAAAGGTCAAATCGTTGAAATTTGACCCCTTAACAGCCAAATTTCTGGCTGACACCCGTCACATCGATTTTCTCAAATCTCAGTACCCGATATTTCAAATTTCGAGTCTATAGACTAAAAATTGACAGAGTTATTGCGTAGGGAAATGTACACAGACAGACAGACACACAGACAGACAGACAGACAAACAGACAGACACGTTCACTTTTATAGATATATAGATTTACGAAACGAAGTTTTCAACTGGTCACCTTGTTCGTTGATTTAACCCCATTAGATTATTTTCTTCAGGGGTATGTAAAGTCACATGTCTACACTGATAAACCAGATACAATAGATTACTTGGAATATAACATTTGACAAGTTGCGGCTGAAATACAGCATAATTTAATGAGTACAGCTGTGAAAATTGGGCCTCTATATTACGCAATATATGCACAAACCAGATAGCAGAATGCCCGAAATTGTATTTAAATTGTAAGTACCAAAAATTAATCTTTTAGATAAACCACATATTTGTATAAAAAAATATTTTCTGTAATTTATTCTAATTTTAAATTCGCTGCCTCTAAAAAAGTACCATATATACATTATATCTACCAGTATATAAAAGTAACCTTATCTGTGTGTATCTGTGAGTTCGTTTCCTGTGGACTCAGAAACGGCTGGGCCGATGTTTTTTAAAATTTCACACGAAGAAACTAGATGAGTCTGGGAAACTTTGTACACATGTTTCATATCAGAATCCGGCTGATAAGTATCAAAAATCAGTAATCGAAGAAATCTGATTAAAGAATGAAGTTCGATTTTGACCAAAGTTAACTTTTATACAACCTAACATCACAAGTGCATTTGAGAATATATTATTTTAATTGGAATTCATTGAGATGAGTATTATTTATTAATTTTATTTATTTATTGCAAATTATTATCCTCATCTTTTAGATGTGACGTTTCGGCCAACTATTCCTCTGGCCTTCATCAGGTGGTAACAGCGACAGGATAGGAACTCCAAATCTTCTAACTACGTCCTCAGCAATTACTGCCTTCCATAGTTGTTGTCGTCTCACCACGTTTTTGGCCAAGTAAGCGTCTGGTCGGCTTTGGGTAGGATTGAAACCGCAATAAATAAAATTAATAAATAATACTCATCTCAATAATAAATTCCAATGGCCGGCTTTGGGTAGGTTTGGAACCTCTATCTTCAGACAATTCTCACCTGGAATCATAGAGACGTCTGCGTGGTGAGACAACAACTATGGAAGGCAGTAATTGCCAATGATGCAGGTAGAAGATTTGGAGTTCCTATCCCGTCGCGGTTACCAAGGTTACGAAGGCCAGAGGAATAGTTGTCCGAAACGTCACATCTAAAAGATGAGGATAATAGTTTGCAATAGATAAATAAAATTAGTGCATTTGAGAAGTTTTGTCACTGCACAAGTAGAAAGCCCATCTTATACAATCAACTGTCGATTCTTTTATAAGTTATAAAGTGACAACTTTTTCTAAGATATCACTACAAATTTTTGGTGAGTCACATCTTCCGTTTATAGATTTATCGTACTTTTTGTGGGAGTCTGTATTTTCAATGTCTTTGATAATATTTTATTGCATAATCGCCGATTACTTTCACACTCCTATTCCCGTTTGATCACCAGAGTTAAGCAACGTTGAGTTTGGTCAGTACTAAAAGAGTGAAAATTTGGGAATTCTAGGTGTTGTATATCCTCTCAACATCTTGGTATTGTTGCTGTTGTGTCTGCACAAATAATTAACAAGAACACGGAAAGTAAAGGTATAACAATAATATATTAGGCAGAAAAGTTATATACATATTTACATGTCTTCAGATATACTTCACTTAGAGATATTCCAGCAGGTGGCGGGTTGCATGTCTTACTGTAGGCAACATAGGTGTCTTGCCTATTTGGCCGTCGTTGCAGAACTCTCCCGGTATTGGTGATTGATACCTTTATATATCTCACTCACCCACCTATGTTAATTAGTGGGCGTCTCCACGACAGTTTCTCAGTCGTTCTGGACTCCAGCAGTGCTGATTCAGGAGAGGTGTGATTGGGATTGCGCAACACTTGTCTTACAATTTTATGCACAGCTTCTTTTACGGTTGGTATTCATTGTTTTTCGAAATTGAACTGAGCTCCCCTCCCCACTTCCATATTTTACTGAAATATAGTGATCTTTCAGTCCGTAATCGAATAGGCTAGAGAATATGCAGACATATCAAGATATACGATACAGGATATACAGCCAGATCAAGCTATAGATATAGTGGATGGTTTGCAGCAAAAAAGGAAAATCGGTTTTTCTCAAACGGGAATGAAATCATGTCGTCTTTTTGGGGCGACAATTTCATCATTCCACCCTGTATATTAACTGACAAGCTGGCAGATATGTGGATAGATAGTAAGAAAGATAGAGGGGATATATAAACATATAAATAAGTAATTGTGATAAGAAATGCTGATAAACGCAGCCAGATGAGCAGACTAATGGGAATCTGTGTGGAGGGGTCGAGGTTGTTATCAATAATCAAGTTCTTTAGGGAGAGAGAAGAAACTCTTTGTAATTGCCATTACTGAATTTTGCCAAGAGGCAACATTGGCAAAGGCAGCATGCTGAGAATTAAAATGTCAGATTAAGCAAATATGTAATCCCTGCTAGACAAACGGTCGCACAAACACAGACATCTGCTTAATTAGTTGACTGAGAGAGAAAGAAATTTTACTTCCTTTGTTTGCATTAAGTTTTCACTCTTTTTTTTTTTTTTACATTTAAGGTCCTTTTTTTTAAGTGTTTATTTATTATATACTAGCAGGCCGCACGGCGTTGCCCGGTTGTAAAATATGCATAATTTTATTATATTTTTTCTAAACAGCTCACTTCTTGTAAGTAAAAAAAGAAATTCTCAAGCTGAGATCAAAACCAAAACTTAAAGATAGTAAGTCAAGTACGATAACTATTAGGCAAGCTTTACGCATCTTTAGAAAGTGTTTTATTCTTAATATAAGGAATCTGTCATGTGAATGAGTCGCACATGCGCATTCGTGAAACAGTTTACGAACAGATAAAAATCCGATCACCCCCACGTACCAATTTTTAAATTTTGACCCCTTATCATCCCTTTTTCCGAATAAAAACCGATCAAAGCGTTTTCTGCATGTCTGAATACCCTATATACCAATTTCAAGTCTGTAGATAAAAAATTCGTTGATTATATAGGTTGAGAATCGTCCCCCACACACAGATTCCACCTTTATAGATATATAGATTACCAGAAGTACATGTCTATGCCGGTTGGAATATTATAATTATGCCCTTTAAAACTATGTCTGCTTCATTCCTAGCTTTATTTAGTTTTAATTTGGTTGGTGTCAATTTGATGGCAGCAATTAGTTGAACACAAGTAACCATATTTCAAAAGAAATTGTCTATTCATAGTTTTACAGGTGGTACTATCTATTTTTATGGATGAGTCACGATTTATCAAGGCGGAATATCACTCAAGAATAAGGTTAGTGATATGAACTCAGAGCTGGAAGCTGGAGAAAATCAGAGGAATTAAGGATAATTAATAAAATGACCTCATTACATCAACTTGCTGATCATAGACGTGTGTGTGTGTGTGTGTGTGATATTAGGCCTCATCATCAGCGTGGCTACTTCTAAGCTAAATCCGCATCTTTTAAATTCAGAATCTTAGCTAAAAACTGAGATCATCTTTCTGTGGAGACCAATCATTGTCATTCACTCAGAGTCATCTACTCAACTGCATCTAACTCATCTCATCATCTGCACAAACTGATGTGCCAGTCTACTGTCACCGTCCACTTTGCCTCCTATATATATATATCTACCTTCGACCATAAATCCTAAATGTCTAGTCTTTTCCTCAGTAACAGTCGCCTGTTACCCAGCGGCTAATAACTAATTTTCATTCCGTCTTTACAACGCAAGAGATCTATCCTCCTATGTTTATATTTATTTTCTCATTATTTTTATACTAGAATTTATCAAACATATTTCTGTCAGTTCTGACTCTGTCTGTGTGTGTGTGTGTGTGTGTGTGTGTGTGTGTGTGTGTGTGTGTGTGTGTGTGTGTGTGTGTGAAGAGGTGGGGGCGTCCATCCTTAGTATCACAAAACCTGATTTATTCAAAATGAAATATACTCATCTCAGTATTCTTGGTAATGTAGTTTCAGAATATTTATTGTTGACTAGGAATACCTTAATAATCCTAAAGACACACGAACAAACAAAAAACAAAAACTAGAACTTTATATATATATATATATATATATATATATATATATTATTAAATGAACCATGAAAAATAAAGTTATATATAACTTTATAATATCATCAGAACCATAAAGACATTTAAAAAGGGAAAATTAAGAAAAAAAAGAAACCTCTAGGTATAGACATTTCGAAGCTAAATGCTTCTCATCAGAAGAGGAAAAGACCCAGAATTATTTATAATGCAAATATAGATAAAAAAAATAGCTTTATAACATTTAGATTTGAAATGAGAATGGAAAAATAGGAGAATATGGTAAGAAATAATTTAGAAATACTAAAAGTAAGTAAAATATATAAAGCTTGATGAGTCCTTGATGGAGATGCATGGACTTATCAAAAAGAACTAATTGCCTCATTCCTCAGCAATGGAAATAATTAAGCTTAGATGAACTCAAGTACTGAACAATAAGAAGTTTTTATCTTTGAATTTGAAAGGTGTTGAAATTAATCCTTTTGAAAAGTCTGTCTACATCGGTTTTATATATCTATATATCTATAAAAGTATCTGTCTGTGTGTGTGTCTGCCTGTCTGCGTACATTTCCCTACACAATAACTCTGTAAATTTTCAGTTTACAGACTCGAAATTTGATATATATTGAGATTGTGAAAATCTTTGTAATCGGTTTTCGGCCAGAAATTTGGCTGTTAATGGGTTAAAGTTGAACGATTTGACCTTTGAGAACTCTACCGCCAATTTCGGGTATAAACACTTGAAATTTTAGATATAGGTTCCATAGACATAGATCTAACCTAATAACTTGATTTCAGCCCAAAACAATAAATTTCAAGGGGTCATAATAGGGGGTCAAAGTTAAAAAAAATTTGACCGCTTCGGTCTCTACCAAATTACTCAGACAATTTCTAGTCTAAACATTTGAAATTGTATATAAAGGGTATTCAAAGATAGGTCAAGCTTTTTAATCGGTTTGGGTCGAAAATTTGAGCTACCAATATATAAATGTATGTGTGTATGTATGTATGTTTGCATGTCTGTCTAAAACAGAGGCGATGGGTTTTTACAAGATCAGTATTGTTTTGAAGATCGACCTTTCAGACGACAAATATCGAAAAATTGGCTAAAAACATTAACATCTTCACTTTAAATTGGGCACCTTTCTACGGGGGGGGGCTTTTTTCGCCGATATTTTCGAAAGCTATCATCTCCTTTCGATTGTCTAGCCTTAATTGAAACCAAGTCACTTCCGGTTTGACGGTGGTAGTAACAGGAAAGACGTCAGGTTTTTTTTCTCGTTTTTTTTTCTCCTTCGTGGTACGAGTTCGAACCTGCCTTCTTACTACCACTTTCTTTTTTGCTCAACATACACCTTCAAACACCCGGGCAACGCTGGGTACCCATGCTAGTTAATCTATATATCTATAAAAGTGAAAGTGTCTGTCTGTGTATCTGTGTATATTTTCCTACAAAATAACTGTCAATTTTCGGTCTACAGACCCGAAATTTGGCATAAGTGGTATTGAGATTAGGAAAAATTTTTGTAATCAGTTTACGGCTAGAGATTTTGCTGTTAAGAGGCTAAAGTTCAACGATTTAACCTTAGAGAACTCTACCAAACTCCTCCACCAATTTTGGGTCTAAACCCTTGAAATTTTAGATATAGATTACTTGGACAGGGATCTCACTTTATAATTCTGTTTGCGCCCAAAACAATAAATGGTAAGAGGTTAAAATTGGGGTCAAAATTTAAAAAACTTGACGTCTGCGGTCTCTACCAAGTTTCTCTTTGGTAGTTAAGGAAGACTATTATATAGAAATGCATTACCGTACATATTCACACTTTTTAATATATACATAGGCGCATAAAGTTATCAACAGTACATATGGCCCAAGCAAAGTCGGGCGGAACTGCTAGTAATAAATAAAAATGATTCGAATTTGTGCGTTTTGATTGGTTGATCGCTGATAAATTAACCAAGATTGAACCCAAATATCTCAATGGACTCCACTCACTGACTAGAAAATTGTACTCTGACCAATGATACATGTTATTTGTAAACATGTTTTATGCTGTATCTTCCGCCATGACATGGCTGCCCACACTCAGAATTTAGGAAAATTATGATTGAAAACATAAAAACTTTACACAATGATCCCAACGTAAAACTACTCCAAATTGGAGGCTTTGTATAGAAAACGAAACGGCCAACGATAACTACAAATCCAATCGTAATATATTAAAGTATCTAGAGACGTAATTAACGATCAGTAAACAGGAATGAGGGGAAAAAATGTAAATTTTAAATTGTAAATTCTATTATATTGTAATTTTAATACACCTGTAAAAATATTGTGCAAACATCCAATTGGATACGCCTTAAACACCTAACCATGTCTCCCCAAATGTACTTATATATAAATAGCCATACGTTTTTAAATTCAGTAAATAAACAAACGCCTGAAGACGACTAAGGTTTTACTAGAAAGCACTAGCAGAAAAAAATGCAACAACACGTAACATATGAATCCTACAAACAAAACTGATTCTTTAGCATTAAATAACCCAAAAGGGTTGATATGCTGGAAAAATAAACCAACTAAACAAAGATAATACTGCAAAAAGATTAATAAATAAAAAAGGAAGTCGTTACACAGAAACTTTACGTGCTTTTCAGCAATATATATATATATATATATATATATATATATACTAGCATGGGTGCCCGGCGTTGCCCGAGTGTTTGAAGGTGTATGCTGAGCAAAAAAATAAATAAATAAAATAAACGGTCGATTTTTTTTACCTTTGACCCCTATTATGACCCTTTAACATTTACTGTTTTGGGCTCAAATCAAGTTATTAAGTTAGATCCATGTCCAAGGTAGATCCATGTCCAAGGAACCTATACCTAAAATTTCAAGTGTTTAGACCCAAAATTGTCGGTGGAGTTTGGTAGAGTTCTCAAAGGTCAAATCGCTGAACTTTGACCCTTTAGCAGCCAAATTTCTGGCCGAAAACCGATCATATCGATTTTCCCAAATCTCAGTACCCTGTATATCAAATTTCGAGTCTATAGACTAAAAATTGACAGAGTTATTACGTAGGGAAATCTAGACCGCCGCACACACAGACACGTTCACTTTTATATATATATATTGTTTACAGAAAGTTTTAGATGAGATAATTCATTGGTACCGTCGGTTTTAAATCCGATAATTAGAGACCGTTTTAGATATTCATATCAAGCCCCTATGGTATCTAAAGCGGTCCCTAATTATTGGGTTTGAAACCGACGGTACCAATGACGTATGTAAAACTTTCCGTGAACAAAATATAAATAATACGCTCTTATTTTCGGATTTTCCTTATAACTGAGCACTCTGCTGGATTTCTTTTTCAACACCCCCCCAAATAATTATATATATATATATATATATATATATATATATATATATATATATATATATACGTTTTATTTTTTATTACTGTATCTTTCTGTTAAGTTACGTTATTGTTTCAGCTACCCGGCCGTTTTTTTGGCCGTCTGTAGCTTCCTCAGACTTTTACAGAAATGTTTGTTATTATGGGATGAAAGAGTGAATGAGGTCAGGGGGCGTGCGAGGAGGGCGGAAGAAAGAGAGGAAGGGAACAAGGGGGAAGGTGGGAGGGGGCGTTTGGTATGTCGGTAATATTTTTGTTTTGGAGTTTAAGGAACTTGTGGGAGAGGGACTGGGAAGTTCATTTCTGGTATGGCTGAGGGCATATGGATACATGGAGGGGAAGGGGAATATGTGGAGGTAGGAGGAGGGGGGTTACTTTAAAATTTGAGTCTTAATGTTAAAGTTTTTTGGGTCTCGTTGGTGAGATGATTTCTTGGTAAGTATGTCTTGACCTGTTGGGTGTTCGCTTATGTTTGGAGGCAGGGGGGGCTATGATTCGGTTACCCCTCTCCAAACAACAACAAAATAAAAACTAATGGAAATCATTGTAAAGATATAGATTAGGTCCTGAAAGTGTTTGAGAGAAAAGGTGAGCACCAAATACAAAAAAATGCAGTTCGGTTTTTATAGAGTACCACTTATGCTGTATTCATCATAAGAACATTGCAAGAGAAGTATCTTGGTAAGAAGGAGAAGCTGCATTTTTGTTAAGAGTGTGCCAAGCGATGTCGTCTGGTGGACTTTGCGTGAATGAAGGAGCAAATAAGTGGTTGATAATGGCTCATCAAACAAATATGCACAAGGTTGTGTCAGAATTAACCGCACATTTAGTGACAATTTTAATGTTAAAATGAAAGTAAATAAAAGATTAGTACTGAGCTCATCGATTTTCATTTTTTTTTTTTTTTTACAAGGGAGTCATTATTATCAAAGCCCAAAAACCACTCGAGGTTAATAGGTTAATAAATATGAAGTGGTAGAGTAGTAATCATTAATGGTGGAAATTGAGTAGAATTTGATTATTTTAGAGGACAGCTCAACAAGAACTTGTTTACATTGGATTTGCAGGCTACAATATTGTAATCAGCCAGAAAGCAAGCCATTGGAACAGAGTTTCGCAGGCAGGCAGTGCTAGGAAAGAAGCTTTGTTCATGGAATTTACGTTTAGACTTAAACACAGAGAGTGGGGGAAAGAAGATTGATTCATGGAGTTTTGTACAGATTGTCCAGAAGAGATGCTTTATTTCAGTGACTTGTTTGTGAAACAATTGGAGATCTATATGTTAAGTTAAAGACTTGGAAAAATGTTATGGAAGTAGATGTCCTAGCGGCGTGAATACTAGCAAGACAATAGTGATGATCAATTGTTGTAGTGTCGGTAAGTTTCTAAAAAGATTGAGGTTTCCTGCTCTATTTGTGGAAAGAGAAGGTCTAATATGGTGCCTATAGGGAGATGTGTCCACAATAAAAGACTTTGTTAATATGGATACATTGGAAGAATGGATGAGAGTTCTTGGGATAGTAAATGTAGAACAGTAGAAGGAGGAGATAGCCAAGGAAAATATAGGAAGAAGTAATAAGTATGGATTTCAGAAAAAGAGACATAAATAAACACCTGACCAGAGATCAGCTAGTTTGGAACTCAATTTCTGAAAGTCGTCTAATACATGCCAGCGTGCATACTGATCGTTAAATAAAATTATGATGATGATGATGACGTTAAACAAAGGGCAGTAATCTCTATCTTTATCTCTACTGTTATATAAGATGAAACGTTATGTGTGCGTGTATGTGCGTGTGTGGACTTTGAAACGGCAGGCCCGATTTAAAAAAAAATCACACGAAGATACTTGATGTATCTGGGAGTGTTCTTACGTAGATTTTGTATTGGAATGTGACAGATAAGTAACGAAAATTGAAAAAAAAAAATCCGATGAAACAAGGAAGTTCGATTTTGACCTAAGTTGACATTTCTAAGCAGTCTAACATCACAATTGCATTTGAGAAGTTTTATCACCGCACAAGCAGAAGGGCCCAGCATATAAAATCAACAGTAGATTCTTTGATATCACATGGGTTTGTTCAAAATAAATGTTTCTGTTGAGAACATAATTGAACCATGGTACTTGACTTTTGCATTTGATACTTTAATTTTTAAACCGTTATATGTAAAAATAATTTTATAAAATGAACAGCAAGTTCTCTACAGTGTAATGTAGACTACAATGCATTGTGGACTAAGTCACTGCAGGCAGACATGCGAAGCTTCCTTCCAGCAAACTGCGATGGGTCCCCAATCTTGACAATGAAATTATTGTATGGATCATTCATTGATCCTCATTCAATCCTGGGCAACGTCAGGTCTCCCTGCTAGTTTGGAAGATATTCAAGCAAAATTAACTATAGGCATCAGAGATACCATCCGTCAAGTATTATAGCTGTCTATAAACACGACAACAACCGTTTTATCAAAGTTGAACCTAACTTTGTAGAGGGAAAATGCATAAAAGCAAATTTTATTTCTACTGACTGGAATATTGGTTTTATGGAAAAGTCATATGATTTCCGTTGGAAGTGAACAGTGAAATCCGATGAAGTAAATAGTGATTTGATTATTTAACAGATCTTTTTCGTAATAATTTGACTCTTCTGTTCTTTGTTTTTTTTTCTGAATTTCATTAATAAAATTAATCTCAGCAATTACAAAACCCGCACCTGTGCTGTACTGAAGTATGCAAGAAACCGAAACAATGATAAAAGCGTGCTGCCATTTTTGACACACAACTATCCTAGCATTATAACATTTAAGACTTTATTTGATATTCAAAAAGCTATTTGAGCGTTTATTAGTCATTGATTCCCTTCATTTTCGTGGCAATTCTTTGGTGGTCCGGATACAGAGGCTTAGCAAATGGAATAAAAGCTGGCTACGTGACTAGGTTCGAATCTCCTGATACCCAGGAATTGTCATCCTACACTGATGCTTGCATAAGTATGAAACACTCTTGTTTCCTGGCGTAAAAGAATAATTATTATTTAATTATAATTATCAAGCCCTTGTAAGAATAATTAAGGATGGGTACTGTCTGGGAAGTATAAACTAAGAGGCAGCCAACTAGTGAATATGCAACGTCAAGACTTCTGTCGTCCGAACACTCTGGATTGTCTAATGTCTGTGCCAGAATTGAGTGTTTATTAGTTCTTAATTTTCTTCATTCTGGTGGCAACTGTTTAGTGGCCCGGAAGTAAAGATTTAGCAAATGGAGTCAAAGGTGCTTTTGTGGTTGGGTTTGAATCTCCTGATCGGTAGGACTTGTCATCCTACACCGATGATTATGTAAGTATGAAACGCTAGTGTCTATAGGTATAAAAGAATAATTATTATTTAATTATAATTACATATTAAAAATATATACTATTATATAAAAGGAACATTGTGTGTGAGTTCGTTTCCTATGAACTCCAAAACGGCTGTGCAAATTTTTATAAAATTTCATACAAATGTACTTATCCGCCTGGCAGTGTTCTTAGATAGATATTGTATCGGAATGTCTTCGATAAGTACCGATAATCAATAATCGAAAATATCTGATGAAAGACGGAACAAGCGATTTTGACTAAAGTTAACACCTTATACAACCTAACATCACAAGTGCATCTGAGAAGTTTTATTACCACACGAGCCGAAAAGCCTGAAACAAACAGTAGGTTCTTTGATAAGACAAGGGGGTGTTCGAAATGTAGGTTTCTGTTAAGAGTGCAACTGAACCATGATACTTGACTTTTGAATTTTAAACTTTAATTCAATCATTATATATAGAAATAATTTTATAAAATCAACAGTAGGTTCTCTTCAAAGTAATGTAGACTTTAATATATTTTTTTGACTAAGTCACTGCAGGGGAAGCATGTGAAGCTTCCTCCTAGTGCAGTGCAATGGATTCCCAACTAGAGCAGGCAATCAATCGATTTAATTGAAAAATGGGTGATTTTTCCCAATTTCGATGACTATAAAAATGTGTGAAACATTCGTTGATCATCTTTCAATCCTGGGTAACGTGGGATCTCCCTGCTAGTATATATATATATATATATATATATATATATATATATATTACTTGTTTATTGTTATATAAACATGCTCACATCCCGCTGCTACAAACATTTGAATAGTCAAGTCGCTGCCTGATGATATCTGTTGTTTGATTGAAACAAGTGGCTGTTTGTAGCAGCGGGATGTGAGCATGTTTATATAACAATAAACAAGTATTATCAGCTCTTTTTATTGAGCACTATTAACAACCTCGTTGAATTCACTAGTCCATTACTTTTGAATAAAAAAAACCCGTATATATATATATATATATATATATATATATATATATATAGTTTTTGTTGTTGATTTCTTAAACGATATTAAGGTGAACGTCTCGACCTTGGAGGTCCAGTGTTTTCTTAGAAAGTCGCTCATTTTTTTTATTTGGACGTATGTTTTATTTATTTATTATTTTTTTTATTGTTTTTAAAAAATAATAAATGAATAAATAAAAAATACCTCCAAATAAAAAATGGGCGACTTTCTAAGAAAACACCGGATCTCCAAGGTGGAGACGTTTACCTTAATATCGTTTAAAAAATCAACAACAAAAACTATGTAAATAGATAAACGACAAAAACTAAACAGTAAATTTCCTATGGCATCATAGCATAATGGATTAAGACGCTGGACTGAAATACATAAGGTCCAGGGTTCGAATCATAACAACAGACAAGCTACGCTGAAGCGGGGTAGGGCCCCGAAACTTTAAAAAATAATAAATAATATATTATTTTATATATATATATATATATATATATATATATATATATATATATATATATATATATATATATATATAAGTGAACGTGTGTGTGTGCGTCTGAGTCTGTACATTTCCCTACGCAATAACTCTGTCAATTTTTAGCCTACAGATTCGAAATTTGATATACAGGGTACTGAAATTTGGGAAAATCGACGCGATTGGTTTTCGGACAGAAATTTGGCTGTTAAAGGGTCAAAGTTAAAAAATTTGACCTTTGAGAACTCTACCAAACTCCTCCTACAATTTGGGGTCTAAATACATGAAATTTTAGATATAGGTTCCTTGAACATGAATCTAACTTAATAACTTGATTTGAGCCCTAAACAATAAATTTTAAGGGGTCATAATAGGGGTCAAAGTTTTAAAAAAATCGATCGTTTTTTTGTTTTTTTTTGCTCAGCATACACCTCAAAACACCCGGGCAACGCCGGGCACCCATGCTAGTATATATATATATATATATATATATATATATATATATATATATATATATATAAACTCATAAAACATGTTAGGGAAAAAAGCAGGTGAAATCCAAGACAAATGGCAAAAGAACATAACCATCATCAAGGAGTATACAAAGAATATGCCGAAGTCATCGTATAAGCTCCAAAGCGATGTCATCGTATAAGAAAAAAAAAAGATGTCAGCGTATGAGAAAAAAAAGATGTCCTCGTATAAGCTCCAAAAGCGACAACTTCTCTCTGTACCCATACTTGTAAATAAACTCATCAGGAATCGACTCTTGTGAAACCGTATCAGAGAGGGCATGCTCAATAACATCATCTTCACGGATGAAAAGTTATACTTACTTAAACAAACCCACAATCATCAAAATGATAGAGTCCTTACGAGAAGTCACGAGGAAATACCCGATAATGCAGCATCACTGATGATCTGAGCAGTCATTTCTGAGCGAGGGAACTTTCCACTTGTTTTCTTTCTCAAGAGTCAAGATTAACAAAGAATGCTACATTGAGGACATTCTTGAAGGTGCAATGATCCCATGATGCAATTCTGTTTACACACACACACACACATGTATATATATATAGTATAGCTGTTAAAAAAGAAAACTGTTTTTTTTTTGTATCCATGGTAAAAAGAAGGACGGAGAGAAAACATTCAATGGAGGTTAAAAAAAAACCTTTCACTTTTAATCTCCATCGAATGTTTCCCCCCCCCCTGTCCTTTTTTTACCATGGATATAAAAAATCTCAGTTTCCCTTTTTAACATCTATAATCAAGTATTGTACCCCCCCCCACACACACCAATAATGAAATATATATGCCCCACCCTTTGTGGGTTGAGAATTGTGGGAAGTGAAGTTGTCAGCTGTCATTATCACGAATGCTCTTTGTAAAAAAAAAAAAAAAATAGAGCACTCTTCTGCTGCTTGTACTGTTTATATTAGCAGTAAGATATCTCTTGCTCATTTCGGCTAATAGCCCTGGAGATACAAGTTCAGACTGCTGCAAAAAATAATGACTACATTTCAATCACAGCCGGAAACGATTGCATATCTAGCCACACTGAAATGCTCTAATACTGTAAACTACTCTATCATCTGATGACTGTATATCGCTCTTTTATACATATTAAACATGATTCATAGGTTAAAACATATACGGAAAAGATTGTTTCCTCTCTTTCAGTTGCATGATAATCTGTTTATTTTATGGTATATCAACCCTTTTTCGTTATTTAATACCTAAATACAAAACTAGTTGGCAATTACAAATTGTAAACAATTCATTAAACACAAGCTGATGTTTTTCTTACCTATAGCTCAGTAAGGGTGTTGGAACATCTCACAATGATATGCCACTGCCAATGAATGCATCAGAATATACAAGATTTTTCCGATTCCATAGTCCTTACGAGTATCCATTACCTATTTACTATATAAAAGTAAACGATATTGTATTGCTGCCATATAAAAATATTATTATAGATCACCTTTCTCCATTGTTAAAATAACCAGAACCCTTCAAGAAATTCTTGTCCCTTTTGAGACCAATTTATTTATTCAATTTGAAAGCAATCTCACAAAACGAAATAAAAATAAAATAAAAATAAAGAAAAAAAATGGCCCTTTTAAACTAGCCTATTTTATCAAAGAAAATATTCAACATTGCCATTTATTCTTTTTGCGGGGGTGGGGGTGTTAACTCTGAAGAAAAAGCTTTATTATGGGTTTTCACAAAATATCTTGTATTTTTTAATTCATTTTTTATTTTTATTTGGCATGAGTTATCCCAAGTATATTTTTATGTTACAAAACCGGTAAAGTAGATCTCTGGTGATCCTAGTTTAATGCATTATTATAACATACGCGCACATACAAGCACACATATATACACATACACACGGGCTGCTTAGAGAATTTCATAATTCTGGTAATTGAACTATTTTTTTTGTTTGTAATTTATAAATTTTCACTTGGAGTTTTAATTTTGCTTGAGCAAAAGCTTTAATTTTGCTTGAACAAAAGCTTTAATTTTGCTTGAACAAAAGCTTTAATTTTGCCCGAACAAAAGCTTTAATTTTGCTTGAACAAAAGCTTTAATTTTGCTTGAGCAAAAGCTTTAATTTTGCTTGAAAAAAAGCTTTAATTTTGCTTGAACAAAAGCTTTAATTTTGCCTGAACAAAAGCTTTAATTTTGCCCGAACAAAAGCTTTAATTTTGCCCGAACAAAAGCTTTAATTTTGCCTGAACAAAAGCTTTAATTTTGCTTGAACAAAAGCTTTAATTTTGCCCGAACAAAAGCTTTAATTTTGCCCGAACAAAAGCTTTAATTTAGCTTGAACAAAAGCTTTAATTTTGCTTGAACAAAAGCTTTAATTTTGCCTGAACAAAAGCTTTAATTTTGCTTGAACAAAAGCTTTAATTTTGCTTGAACAAAAGCTTTAATTTTGCCTGAACAAAAGCTTTAATTTTGCTTGAACAAAAGCTTTAATTTTGCCCGAACAAAAGCTTTAATTTTGCTTGAACAAAAGCTTTAATTTTGCCCGAACAAAAGCTTTAATTTTGCCTGAACAAAAGCTTTAATTTTGCCTGAACAAAAGCTTTAATTTTGCTCGAACAAAAGCTTTATTTTTGCTTGAACAAAAGCTTTAATTTTGCTTGAACAAAAGCTTTAATTTTATTTTGAACAAAAGCTTCAACTTTGCTTGAACAAAAGCTTTAATTTTGCTTGAACAAAAGCTTTAATTTTGCCTGAACAAAAGCTTTAATTTTGCTTGAACAAAAGCTTTAATTTTGCTTGAACAAAAGCTTTAATTTTGCTTGAACAAAAGCTTTAATTTTGCTTGAACAAAAGCTTTAATTTTGCCTGAACAAAAGCTTTAATTTTGCCTGAACAAAAGCTTTAATTTTGCTTGAACAAAAGCTTTAATTTTGCCTGAACAAAAGCTTTAATTTTGCTTGAACTAAAGCTTTAATTTTGCTTGAACAAAAGCTTCAACTTTGCTTGAACAAAAGCTTTAATTTTGCCTGAACAAAAGCTTTAATTTTGTCCTGAACAAAAGCTTTAATTTTGCCTGAACAAAAGCTTTAATTTTGCTTGAACAAAAGCTTTAATTTTGCCCGAACAAAAGCTTTAATTTTGCCCGAACAAAAGCTTTAATTTTGCCTGAACAAAAGCTTTAATTTTGCCTGAACAAAAGCTTTAATTTTGCCTGAACAAAAGCTTTAATTTTGCTTGAACAAAAGCTTTAATTTTGCTTGAACAAAAGTTTTAATTTTTCCCGAACAAAAGCTTTAATTTTGCCCGAACAAAAGCTTTAATTTTGCTTGAACAAAAGCTTTAATTTTGCCCGAACAAAAGCTTTAATTTTGCTTGAACAAAAGCTTTAATTTTGCCCGAACAAAAGCTTTAATTTTGCCCGAACAAAAGCTTTAATTTTGCTTGAACAAAAGCTTTAATTTTATTTTGAACAAAAGCTTCAACTTTGCTTGAACAAAAGCTTTAATTTTGCCTGAACAAAAGCTTTAATTTTGCCTGAACAAAAGCTTTAATTTTGCTTGAACAAAAGCTTTAATTTTGCTTGAACAAAAGCTTTAATTTTGCTTGAACAAAAGCTTTAATTTTGCTTGAACAAAAGCTTTAATTTTGCCTGAACAAAAGCTTTAATTTTGCTCGAACAAAAGCTTTAATTTTGCTTGAACAAAAGCTTTAATTTTGCTTGAACAAAAGCTTTAATTTTGCTTGAACAAAAGCTTTAATTTTGCCTGAACAAAAGCTTTAATTTTGCCTGAACAAAAGCTTTAATTTTGCTTGAACAAAAGCTTTAATTTTGCATAACAAAAGCTTTAATTTTGCTTGAACTAAAGCTTTAATTTTGCTTGAACAAAAGCTTCAACTTTGCTTGAACAAAAGCTTTAATTTTGCCTGAACAAAAGCTTTAATTTTGCCCGAACAAAAGATTTAATTTTGCCTGAACAAAAGCTTTAATTTAGCTTGAACAAAAGCTTTAATTTTGCTTGAACAAAAGCTTTAATTTTGCTTGAACAAAAGCTTTAATTTTGCTCGAACAAAAGCTTTAATTTTGCCTGAACAAAAGCTTTAATTTTGCTTGAACAAAAGCTTTAATTTTGCTTGAACAAAAGCTTTAATTTTATTTTGAACAAAAGCTTCAACTTTGCTTGAACAAAAGCTTTAATTTAGCCTGAACAAAAGCTTTAATTTTGCTTGAACAAAAGCTTTAATTTTGCTTGAACAAAAGCTTTAATTTTGCTTGAACAAAAGCTTTAATTTTGCTTGAACAAAAGCTTTAATTTTGCCCGAACAAAAGCTTTAATTTTGCTTGAACAAAAGCTTTAATTTTGCCCGAACAAAAGCTTTAATTTTGCCTGAACAAAAGCTTTAATTTTGCCTGAACAAAAGCTTTAATTTTGCTCGAACAAAAGCTTTATTTTTGCTTGAACAAAAGCTTTAATTTTGCTTGAACAAAAGCTTTAATTTTATTTTGAACAAAAGCTTCAACTTTGCTTGAACAAAAGCTTTAATTTTGCTTGAACAAAAGCTTTAATTTTGCCTGAACAAAAGCTTTAATTTTGCTTGAACAAAAGCTTTAATTTTGCTTGAACAAAAGCTTTAATTTTGCTTGAACAAAAGCTTTAATTTTGCTTGAACAAAAGCTTTAATTTTGCCTGAACAAAAGCTTTAATTTTGCCTGAACAAAAGCTTTAATTTTGCTTGAACAAAAGCTTTAATTTTGCCTGAACAAAAGCTTTAATTTTGCTTGAACTAAAGCTTTAATTTTGCTTGAACAAAAGCTTCAACTTTGCTTGAACAAAAGCTTTAATTTTGCCTGAACAAAAGCTTTAATTTTGTCCTGAACAAAAGCTTTAATTTTGCCTGAACAAAAGCTTTAATTTTGCTTGAACAAAAGCTTTAATTTTGCCCGAACAAAAGCTTTAATTTTGCCCGAACAAAAGCTTTAATTTTGCCTGAACAAAAGCTTTAATTTTGCCTGAACAAAAGCTTTAATTTTGCCTGAACAAAAGCTTTAATTTTGCTTGAACAAAAGCTTTAATTTTGCTTGAACAAAAGTTTTAATTTTTCCCGAACAAAAGCTTTAATTTTGCCCGAACAAAAGCTTTAATTTTGCTTGAACAAAAGCTTTAATTTTGCCCGAACAAAAGCTTTAATTTTGCTTGAACAAAAGCTTTAATTTTGCCCGAACAAAAGCTTTAATTTTGCCCGAACAAAAGCTTTAATTTTGCTTGAACAAAAGCTTTAATTTTATTTTGAACAAAAGCTTCAACTTTGCTTGAACAAAAGCTTTAATTTTGCCTGAACAAAAGCTTTAATTTTGCCTGAACAAAAGCTTTAATTTTGCTTGAACAAAAGCTTTAATTTTGCTTGAACAAAAGCTTTAATTTTGCTTGAACAAAAGCTTTAATTTTGCTTGAACAAAAGCTTTAATTTTGCTTGAACAAAAGCTTTAATTTTGCTCGAACAAAAGCTTTAATTTTGCTTGAACAAAAGCTTTAATTTTGCTTGAACAAAAGCTTTAATTTTGCTTGAACAAAAGCTTTAATTTTGCCTGAACAAAAGCTTTAATTTTGCCTGAACAAAAGCTTTAATTTTGCTTGAACAAAAGCTTTAATTTTGCATAACAAAAGCTTTAATTTTGCTTGAACTAAAGCTTTAATTTTGCTTGAACAAAAGCTTCAACTTTGCTTGAACAAAAGCTTTAATTTTGCCTGAACAAAAGCTTTAATTTTGTCCTGAACAAAAGCTTTAATTTTGCCTGAACAAAAGCTTTAATTTTGCTTGAACAAAAGCTTTAATTTTGCTTGAACAAAAGCTTTAATTTTGCCCGAACAAAAGCTTTAATTTTGCCCGAACAAAAGCTTTAATTTTGCTTGAACAAAAGCTTTAATTTTGCCCGAACAAAAGCTTTAATTTTGCTTGAACAAAAGCTTTAATTTTATTTTGAACAAAAGCTTCAACTTTGCTTGAACAAAAGCTTTAATTTTGCCTGAACAAAAGCTTTAATTTTGCCTGAACAAAAGCTTCAACTTTGCTTGAACAAAAGCTTTAATTTTGCCCGAACAAAAGCTTTAATTTAGAATTAAATTTGTTTACCGGAATCAATTCATCTGGGAACGAATTAGAACAAATGAAAAGAAATTATATTTTTTAACAAGGCAACAGATTATTTTGATTTTTTCACAGTCGCTATGTTATACTTTTGAGTTGACCAGAACAATAAACAAATTCCATGTTGCGTTACTCAAATTTTAAAAAGATTTGTTACAATTAACATTTTCTTCTTATTATTTTCAAAGTTAAATAACGCGACAAGACCTTTAGAGTAAAATGCGCACAGTGTAACCCCCGTGGTTTCAGTAAAGAGCCCAGGTTCAAAATTCCATCAAGTTTCTTGAGTTCAAGACAAGGCATATAAAGAAGATGTGAAGTTGAAACTTTATTAAAAACAACCAACAAGATGAGGAAACCAATCTAAAAATTGTAAACAATTCTGACAATCCCTCATCCCAGAAATACATATAAATATTAATTAATTTGGAATTAATTCGGCATTAGATATCTCTTTCAGATGCTTTAGACCTTAAACAAGGTACATTACCACTTGAAACATAAAAGGACTACTATTTAGGATCATGTCTAACAAGGGACTGAGGAGTTTAGCAGCGAGATCTTTGTTCACATTACATTTAAACTTCTGCAGGTTAATACGGTCAGGGGAGTACGAAACAGGGAAGAGAATTCCAGAGGCTAGCAGTCCAAATGAAGATACTATTACAGAAGAATACTTTCCGGCATCCAGAGATCTCAACAGTCAAGTAATGGGATTTTACTGCTTGTAAGGTTAGTAGGGAGTATGTACGCTGAGGGGGGCACAAGTGCTGTGAGTTCATCAGAGTGCATTCCATTAAAGTATTTGTAAAACAGGCACAGAGATTAAACACTGCAGCGATATGATAGAGACTTGGTAAATAGTGCGAGACCTATTGGATTTGAGACTCTTTTAAAACCCTGTGAGAGACTAGTGGTAGATGCAGCAGCCAAGACGTGGCAACAATACTCCTTACATGGGAGAATTGTAGCTTTGTAAAGATATAATAGATTCTTTCGTGTGAGTAATTTTCTATCACGATAAAAATCTGATTACTTATCATTATCATCTGTAATAAAAGTTAAACTATCAACCCCTAGAAACGGTAATTTAAAACTGATTGTTAACTAACGCCTTTAACCGTTTCGCCATGTGCCCAAAATATTAGGCCAACTTATGAGGAAATTTCTTACTCAGTCATTGCAGTACAGGTTCTATGTAATGAGATTTATACCGGTACATAAAACAATACATTAATTATCCTTACCCAAGCACAGGAAGAACGTCTTTATCATTCAACCACGGTAGTGGTTGAATATATGCTTAAGTCCGAAATTGAATGAATCGAGACACATTCAACCCCCTACCATTAATTCCGTTCGCAACCAAATTTCAAACAGGTTATATAGTTGGATTGAACACCTCATTGGGTACATTTTGAAAAAAAAAATTCGAAAATTGGTTCAGTAGAAAAAAAGTTACAACAAAATATGTGGGTTCACAAACAGGAGAGTAAGTACATAAGTGACTAACGCTTTTTTTTATTTTGCAAAACTTTTTTTGTATATAAATATTTTTCCTGCAATTTTGCCAATATGACATGTTAGCGTAACGGTTAGAGTACCGGGGGTTGGTGGAAAGATTTTAGGTTCAATCCCGTGTATCGTTTTTTTTTTATAATTAAAAAACCGAACTTTTTTAATAACTAATTTTTTTTAACTCTCCTTATGATTTTAGAGCAAAAAAATGGTGAATTTATCGATTAAAAATATTAGTGAATTCTATGATATACATATTCTTTGAATGAACTCAAATTTTTCGTTATCACATTTGATGAAAAATGTAGTCCCATTTTGGCAATGCGTCTGACCAATGATGCTTTTGAACCCGCGACCAGCACTGTGATGTCATCAGCATCAGCCTGGCCATAAATATTTCTTATTTTTAAACTCCTTTAAAAGAGGATTCAGCATACAGTTCCATAGTAAAGGTGATAAAATCCCACTTTGGGGGTTTCATTTAACTACTTCCCTTTTAACAGTTGCCCTCAGTAGTTCTACTTGAACTGTTCTGTGCCTCAGCATATACTCAATTCATCGGATGAGTACTGGTGGCACATTAAGTTCTCGTAGCGACTTGAACATACTACGGAAGGGTATGTTCTTAAAAGCTCCAACGATATCTAAAAAGACACCGAGTGCCATCTTCTTTTTTTTTTAGTTTACGCTCTATACAGATCACGAATTCATGAACCGCAGTCTCGGTAGAGACCCTGGCTCGAAACTACTGTGATTGAATGATAAATATTGCATAAATGTGTGTTTGAGAGCTAATTTTTTTGGACAATCATTAATAAATATTATAAATTTATATATTAATACAATAGCAATGCCTGGAAAAATCATGGATTATATGGAAAAATGCGCGCATGAAAAGTAATATTCTTAAGATTTTATTAAACCTGGAAAAGTAAAGGACAAGAAATTCAACCTGGAAAAGTAAAGAACAAGATATTCTAGTAAAGTAAAAAATAAGAATTTTTTAGACTTAAAATATTGCAGCTAAAAATAAAATTTGAATATTGATAAATATTTTATTTATTATTTGCATATATTGTTGTTTATTGTTGAGTTAGAAAGAATTAAATGATCCTAATTATGATATAATAAAATTATTAATTTTTATGTAAATTATAAAATTATTAATTCCATCTACATACTAACTAACTAATAAATTAATTTTATTCAAACAATTTTCACTACATAAATATATTGGGGGGAAATAAGTTCAATCCAGCGACTTTCTAACTCAACAATAAACAACAACATATGCAAATAATAAATAAAATATTTATCAATATTCAAATTTTATTTTTAGCTGCAATATTTTAAGTCTAAAAAATTCTTATTTTTTACTTTACTAGAATATCTTGTTCTTTACTTTTCCAGGTTGAATTTCTTGTCCATTACTTTTCCAGGTTTAATAAAATCTTAAGAATACTACTTTTCATGCGCGCATTTTTCCATATAATTAAAATAATGCTTGAACGTTTTTAGTGCATGTAGCGTATCAAAACAGCACTTATCCTAGATGTGTTGTATCGGCTTCCTGCAAAGGAGGAAGTTTCACAGGAAATTCACAAGCAGTCCCCAGTGGTATGTATATCCCAATTACTGGAGATGACGACATAAGGTTTTTTCAGTTCTATCAAGATGTTTACGTCCTCCTATATACAGCGCCTGGTACTCCAATATGGTCACCCATCTAGTACTGACCAGATTCAATATTGCTTAACTTCAGTGATCTAACGAAAACTGGTGTGCCAATGTATGCTGTATATATATATATATATATATATATATATATATATATATATATATATATATATATATATTATATATATATATATATATATATACTAGCAGAAGTGCCCATCGTTGACTGGGTTCAAAAACAGCCTACAGAAAATGGACTGTGATTGATGAAAGTATGATAGGTTATGAAAAGGAGGGGCTTTTAAAGAGATAGGTTTTGATACTCAAAAATTTTACTCTAAGCCAAATATGATGAAAGTAAAGATAATTTTCGCGAAAACATATTTTTTTATATCAACTTTGTTTCCATTCGTAGCCAAGAATGACCAACAAAATGATGTTTTCTTACAAAGAGAAAATGTTATATATATAATAATATAAATATACAAGAAATAAATGTTACCATAGTCAATAAAAGTTACTTTTATGGTAGAAATGTTCATTGGTTTGTATTTTAAGTAGTTTGTAAACAAAAAATTGTTTTTTTAATTCACGAACCGGTTTAAAAAATAATCAAAATGGAAGCGACGTGAAATGGAGAACCCTGTTTTCAATTTGAAATAGGGGCACCTGAGAATTCTGTGTTAACAATTTAAGAGAGTTCCGTCAACGTAAGGAATATTTATAAACATATTTTAATGTTTTCCGTTATTTTGTGCTTGAGGAATATTCGATTATGGCATGTGTAGTTTATATAAAAATTCATTTTAGTAGTTATCGCCTCAAATTTCGTTTTAATTTCGGTTCGCTGAAATTATTTCAAGTAAAGAGCATTAAAAACTATTTAAAAAAAAAACATGAACTGAACTTTTATTGACTACGGTAACATTTATTTATTGTATATTTATTTTTTCGGGTAGTCGTTTGTTGGCTTTTCTGCTAAACGCTCTTACTAAATAATATCTACGAAATATCGAAAAACGAAGAAGAAAAAACAATTTTGAAAAATAATGAAGCTTTACTTACTTTAGTAAAATAATCCTAAACAGCAAAATGGGATATTAAAAAATAAACACGGAATTACTTTAGTTTTTTAAAGCAAAGAATCGATATAAATATGAATAAGAAGAAAATGGCACCCTTTTCAAGCAGAACAGCTTCGTTTCAGTTTTACAGTATTGAACGTGTAGTATTGCGCCGTCGGATTAAAGGTTGTACTATTGTAATGTAAAGAACAGGCAGCAAGGGTAGTAATCAACTGAATTCCTTCTAGTACACTGACAAAAAAGTTTAAACAGATATATAACTAAAAATAAAAAGGTTATGTAAATGTTTTTAAAAAGACACTTAATAACGTGAGCAGGATTTTTTCCCTTCTTTTGACACGACAGCAAGTAACGTTCTTATTTTTATCTATTTATCTATTTTTGAAAGAGTGCCACGTGCAAGTGGAGAAGGAGAAAACAGAGTTATGCAAAACTTGTGTCGAGAATTTTCTAAACTTCCGACTTTTTTTGGCTTTCACTTTAATAAGAATGTGAATTTATGAGGTGAATTTATTCGACACAATATGATTCAACTCAAAAAAATAAATAAAAGCTAACGTGAATTAAGATTAAAGTTAAGGTGTTATTGTGGACCCTAACCCCTTTTAAAAAACCTTGTTAAACTTTGTGACATATTTACATTCTATGGAGGTCAAGCCCGAACGAACACCCCATAATTTTATTATACCATATTTCTTCGAACTGAAACATAATTATCAAAGTATACTTACGCAAATAGATATGAAAAGTCTTTATTAAAGTTGGTGCCATATTTCCATGGAGTACAGGCGCGAACGCAAACCCCACAATTTTATTATACCGTCCCTATTTCAGTTGAAACATACTTATCAAAGTATTCTTATGTACATCTATATCAAAAACACTTGTAAATGTTCTTTTTATTTTCATTTTTTATTTCCATACTTTGGGGGTCAGGCGCGAACGCAGATCCCACAATTTTTATGAACCACAGATCCAACATATCCATTCCTGATCCTCGATACATCTATCATTATATGTAATCAGTTTTTTTAAAATAGTCAACCATATAGGAGCCTATTCCTGACCACACACACACGTTCAGCATAGATTGATAGCAACAAATAGTGTATTTCATCGTTGCTATCAATCTATGTCTTGATTTTGTTAAAACAATATATAAATTCTCAATTATGAAATATGACAATTTTGTAGCTTACGTTTTAAGTCATCTCATTTTGACTTACAACTTATTTGTATATGAACAGTTACCGAATTTTCAATTATATAAACCCAGTAAAATTCGGAATGCTATAAATAAGACTATATATATATATATATATAATATATGTGTGTGTGTGTGTGTATAATTAGTTTGTTTTTTTTGGGAAAAAGAAATCTAGGAGAGTGCTCAGTTATGCTGAAAATCCGAAAATAAGAGCATATTATATATATTTTGTTTACAGAAAGTTTTAGTTGAGATAAGTCGTTGGAACCGTCGGTTTCAAACCCGACAATTAGGATCGTTTTAGATATCCATATCAAGATTTCTTCAGCTAATACTCATCTATTTTATGAAAAACAAATTTTTATATTATAAAAGTATTTATATATACATAAACCATAAAATGCTAAAACCCGCAAATCTTTAGCTTCACAGGAAAAGAATCTTACATTGTTTGAAACTTAGCGGAATAAGGATATTTCACCACCTTTCTTTATTGAGGGTATTCTGTTAAAAAATAAATTTTTGCCTGTAATCCCCGGTTTACAGTCTTTGTTTATGCTTATGATATATATATATATATATATATATATATATATATATATATATATATATATATATATGAGAGAGAGAGAGAGAGAGAGAGATGGGTTTTTTTTTCAATTCTTGCAGGAAAGTGTCGACGTTCTCCAACATACAGCTCACGGTATTTCCAAATGGTCACCATCTGGTACTGCCCTCGCTCAGCGTTGCTCAACTTTGGTGATCTAATGAGGAACGGCGTGTCAACGTGATTATGCCGTGATTAACCTTTTTAGTACTAAACACTAAATTAAATTCAGATCGGGTCTTATAATGTGTGTTGTCTTTATAGTTTTATTAAGAAATCAGAAATCGACGCCGAAGATTTACGGTGGTTTCAAATAGACAACACATTTCGGTTCAAACTTTTTTCTCTCGTTTTTAAATTTCACTGAAAGTTATCCGTGGTATCTTGTACGTACTGATTGAACAATAAAATGAATATCATGTCTTCTTATAACGTTTTTCTTGTATTCTTTTTATTTCTCTTTTCATGTTTATCATTTCTCTTTTTCTCCGTCTTTTGCCTTCAGTCATTTTTGTGTTCCTCAATAATTCTTTTTGTCTGCTTCCTATTTGTCTTAAACCAACGGCAAAGTTAGGAATGTTTGTTTCTTTGTTCAAATAAAACTTCACGATAATAGCCCAAACCCTACCGGTTCTTCTGACTTCCCCAAATTTGTTTTTCAAGTGTACTCGCAATCCACTCTGCAACCCCAGGAATTAGTCGCAGACAAAATTCTCACCTTAACCTGATATTTTTCAAACATTATTAACATCCCGACTTCCTTGCGGGGAGAACTTACACAAGAACACACGTGGATTCCAGTACATATACATATCTGTATATATATATATATATAAAGAACACACTTGAAAATTGATTTTTTGTTCAAATGAATATATATATTTTTTAATACTCTAAGGGATAATAGTTATTCTGTTAAAATACGCTTAAGGAGATATATTGTCTGTGTACGTTCTCACGTTTATAACTAGAAAAAGGACTACCACTTATGTGAACTCGTTTCAATCATTCTTTAATACTACTATTCTTATTTGCAATATATATATATACTTGCAAGTTATATATATATATATATATATATATATATATATATATATATATATATATATACTAGTAGATGTACTCGGTATTGCCCGGTATTTAACGTAACGTTAAACTCTTTAAAAAAAAGAATGAAGTAAAAAAAATAAAAACGGAAAGAAACTGAGATATGTGCATGCGAGAATTATGTTTTTTCCAAACAGTTAATTTCTTGTAAGTATAAAAAAAGACTCGAGCTGAGATCGAAACCAAAACCTAAAGACCGTGAGTCAAGTACGATAACCATTAGGCCAGCTTGCCATGTTCTTTAAAATGCGTTTTCAAACCTACCAATTCTTAACATAATGAAGCTGTCATGTGAACGATTCGCATATGCGCAGTTGTGAAACATTTGAAATCCAATGCCCCCCCCCAGTACCAATTTTTCAATTTTGTCCCTTAACAGTCCTTCTTTCCGGGTGAAAACCGATTAAAAAGTTCAACAAGTCTGAATACACTCTATACCAAATTTCAAGTCTGGAGATAAAAAATTCGTCGAGTATATAGGTTGAGAGTTCTCCTCACACATACACAAATTCTCACTTATATATATATATATATATATATATATATATATATATATATATACACGTGTGTGTGTGTGTCAGGTCATGTTATATGCTACTGGTACCATGTAACCCAGTACTACCTGTCTCATGGTCGGGTCACCGGCGACTAAACTGGTTCCCCCACCGGACTCGTTTTGTGAGGAGGTGGCTAGTCTCCCTGAAGGATTAAAAACAAGACCTTCCAAAGGGCGAATGAACCCCTTTTCGGGGTCAACGGCCAACTAGCACCGTGTGTGTTTGTGTGTATGTATGTGTGTTTTAGGGTGGAGAGGGCTCCCATAAGCACTGGTGATGGCAACCTTTCTAGGAGAAGTAAATCTCTGATTTTAAAAACCATACAGCGGGAGACCAGTACCTGCATTAAGCTGGTCTGCAGTTTAACTTGTTGCTGGCTATCTTGCTCTTGCTTGTTGCTGGATCTCAACATTTTTAACAGAGAGAGAGAGAGAGAGAGAGAGAGAGAGAGAGAGAGAGAGAGAGAGAGAGACTTAGCTGTCGTACAAAGCTAAGACTCTGTAACATCATATGTGTATAGATACTCCCTCAGGCATTTGTCTATTAAAATGGTCCTGTGGCGATGGAAGTCATTTTTGGGCTCATGGACTTTAAGTGTCTGAGGGAGTAGCACTCGGCTAACAAGACTTTGCAATCATTATATATATATATATATATATATATATATATATATATATATATATATATATATTACTGTAGAGACGATTAATCGGAATCGGGAATCGAAAAAATCGGAACTTTCTGGGATATCAGAATTGGAAAAATGTATGCCAAAACGGTTCTGGCTATTGTTTATTTTTGTATTTTTTTAATTTAAGATTTCATTTTTCACGGCTCGTATTAATGATGAAAAGATAAATATTTATGATTTTAAACTAACAGTAAAAATAAAATCTATAGAGTATCGCTAACAAATATATTTTTACGCTTGCAAAAATGTATGCATATATTACGTAGATTTTGCGGTAATCCGCCCCAACCTCCATAAAAAACAACTACATATTTAGAAATTTAAAAGAATCGAAATCAGGAATAGAGAAGAAGATCGATAAGTTTACTAGAATCGGGAAAAATATTAGAATATTCCCATCACGTACAATATAAATGTGTGTGTGTGTGTGTGTGTGTGTGTGTGTGTGTGTGTGTGTCTGGTCACGAATAGGCTCCTATATGGTTGACTATTTTAAAAAACTGATTACATATAATGATAGAAGATGTATCGAGACACAGGAATGGGTATGTTTGATCTGGCAGAACGGTGGTTCATTAAAATTGTGGGGTCTGTGTTCGCGCCTGGTCCACAAAGTATGGAAATAAAAAAATTAAAAATGAAAAAAAAAAAAAACCTTTACAAGTGTTTTTGATATAGATGTACATAATAATACTTTGATAAGTATGTTTTAACTTAAATAGGGATGGTATAATAAAATTGTGGAGTCTGCGTTCGCGCCTGGCCTCCATAGAATGGAAGTAGGCACAAACTTTAATAAAAACATTTCATATCTATCTGCGTAAGTATACTTTGATAATTATGTTTCAGTTTGAAGAAATATGGTATAATAAGATTATGGGGTGTTCGTTAGCACCTGACCTCCATAGAATGTAAATATATCACAAAGTTTAACAAGGTTTTTTAATATAGATCCACAGAATATTGTGACAAGTGTTTCAGTGTGAACAGGTATGGTATAATAAATTATGGGGTTTATCTATTTTATTTTTACTTTTATCATATTTTGCTTTGGTTTTAATACCTCCAAATTCGAAGCTATCTCTTTACAACCCTTCCTTTTCATAACCTATCATACTTTCATAAATCAGAGTCCATTTTCTGTAGGCTATTTTTGAACCCAGTCAACGACGGGTACTTTTGCTAGTATATATATATATATATATATATATATATATATATATATATATATATATATAAACGGCTATATGTCTGTCTGTATCCATATTTTCAAACTATCTCGTTCGAAACGAAAAATTGCAGAGCGGCGCTAGGGGCCTGAACTGATGGATTTTTTACGGACCATTCTTTCATGAATCTTTATTCAGTAAAAATAGTTCTTAAGGGATCAAAAATGGTCAAAATTGAAAACAAAATCGTTAAACATTTTGTGCATTCATCTTAGTTTATTTTTAATTTTAATTTTTAATCTGTTCAAATGCGTGTCACATTGGTACAGTGGTAACGTCACCAGTTTTGAATGCTACAGTTTCGGTTTCGATTCTAGCTGATGGCACCCAAATACTGTTTTTTTTTCTTTTTAAATCACGATTGTATATAGATTGATTGCCTGCTCTAGTTAAGGACCCATTGCGATGCACCTGGAGGAAGCATCACATGCCTCTCGCGGTGATTAAGTTCACAATATATTAAAGTCTACATTACACTGTAGAGAACCTACGGTTGATTTTATAAAATTATTTTTATATATTATGGCTAGCATTAAAGTTGAAAATGCGGAAGTCAAATATCATGCTTCAAGTGTGTATCAAAGAATCTATTGATTTTATATGCCTGGCATTACTCTGTGTGCAGTGATAATGGCTTGAATTTAAGTTTAAAATGAAAAAGTCAATTATAATTGTGAAATTGTGCTTTAAACAGAAACATCAATTTTGAACACGCCCCTGTCATATCAAAGAACCTACTGTTGATTTTATATGTTGGGCCTTCGACTTATGAGGTAATAAAACTTCTCAAATACACTTGTGGTGTTAGGCTGTATAAGGTGTTAACTTTTATCAACACAAAACATGCCCAAGAACACTGCCAGGCACATGAAGTACCTTCGTGTGAAATGTCATAAAAATCGATCCAACAGTTTTCGAGTTTATAGAGAATATGATGGACGCTTCCGTCGATTTCGACGTATGAGCTCCTCTACTACAGCTAAGTTGCTCAGAAATCCATACATGATTTGTCGATAGTGGTGAAGGCTTTGCGCAGAACCAATCACATTTGTACAACTTCTTATCTTTATCTGTGCAATGGCTGTCACTTTACTGAGCAGACAGAAAACCTCAGGTTTTTACATCAGTGGTTTACATTATATATATATATATATATATATATATATATGCACGCATTATATATATTAGACGCACAAACACACACACACATGTATGTATGTATGTATATATTATATGCATATTTTATACATATATAATACATCCTTATCATATATAAAAATATACTTGCACATTCTTATTCTGTCATTCTTTATTTTCATGTCTTTTTTGCCACGTCATGATAATCAAAGAAATCCGCAAATGCTCCCTTCCCCAGTTGAACTTTTTTTTTTTTTATCCCAATAAAGCACCTTATAAAACTGCTGCTGAAAAAAAAAATTCGATTCACATTTCAGATAAATTCTGTTTCATGTTATATAGTAATCACGATGAAACTCGGGTGACAATCGAGCAAAAAAACAACAAAAAAAGAAAAAAAAAAGAAAGAAATTAAAAAGAACACCGTAAAGATTGTAGTTTTCTTTTATGAGATATTTTTTTAAAATTTTATATCAATTTTTATGTTTATTTTTTAATTGATGAAATAACAAAGACTGATATTCTTAAGATGTCAGTCAGTACATTGAGAGATGGAAATGAGATTTCCAACTTGAGCATGACAGATCGCCAGAATCTTTTCTAGTGATGATTGGTTGCAGCTAAAAGTTTACTTTTAACTTGAGCGTGAGGATCTGATTTATTCAGAGTTCATCAGGAGAAATTACCAGAATTTATTCTTATCGTAAGTTATTAGTCCTCGCGTGAAAGAGCAGGACACAAAATGTTTTAAATAATAATAATATTAATAGAATAACAATAACAAAGACTTTCGCTGGCGAGGACTACTATTGCCCGTAACCAATTATACAGTCCTTTTGAAATTCTAATCTCTATTTTTCTCGTTATGTACTGAATATTTGTTAATGAAACTTATATGAAATATGTTCCTTATTAAATTTTAAAGATTTTCTATTCTAAAAGAAGTTTAAAAAATTTAATCTAAAAAAGTTATTTTAAAGTTTTATTTAAAAGTTTGAATAATGAGAAAATCTGAATTTTTTTAACGAAAAAATCAGATTTTCGCATTATTCAGACCTGTATTAGAAAGAGGGGGTTGCAAAAAATGAGTTGTGATGTGAGGAAAAATACAAACTGAAACAGAGAGAATATTCAGACCTGTAATAATACAAAGAGGGATTGTAAAAATGAGTTGTGGTGAGAGGAGAAATACAAACAAATAGAGAGAAGGAGAGTTTTAAAACTCTCCTTCTCTCTTCCATAATAATAAATTGAATAAAATATAATCTTAAAAAGATAAGATACAAGTTAGAAAAGCATTTCATCCAAGGCATGAAAATTGTTAAACAAAATGTTTTTACTATAGGCTTTAAAAATAAAAGTACAACATTCAATTTGAAATTTATTTATCTTCAAAGTGCACTTTTATAAATTTTAAAAAGTAAGGTATAAAAATTTAATTTAAATTGAATCAAAAAATTACCTTGGATTTATTTTATGTAATGTACATTCCGTCGCACTTTAAAAACATCTTTCATTTAGCAATTAATGATATGGATATACAATTTTTAATGATTTTTCTTAAAAAGTGCACCTTGTTTGACAATTTTCATGCCTTGGATGAAATGCTTTTCTAATTTTTGTATATATAATAAATATTAACAATTTTTTATACCTACAGACATTAGTTTTTGATGCTTATGTAATCAGCAGTGTAGGAAATAATGATAATTACAGCTGGCCGGGAGATTCATAACCAGTCACTAAAGTACCCTTGTTTTCTTAGGCTATCAGAAACTGGTACACGAAGGAAAGGAAATTAAGTAGTTTTCAATGTCATGTGGGCAGGCTTTCACCGTTGACAGTACAACAGAGTATTCAACGACAGAAAGAACGAATGCTAACCTTTTGCTAAGGTTGACCGCCTTTTTTTAATTCCCGGAACTTTAATTTCACAAATGGGCTTTATATCTATAATATTTTAAAAACAAATATTATACCTACAAACATTAGTGTTTTATGCTTATGCAATTATTACTGTAGGAAGTGAGAATTGCTGCTGGTCGGGAGATTCAATATATATATATATCATCTAATGTTTAGGAAAAGTATACAAAGTTTTGCTAGCTCTGATATTTTGAAATATCCTGCCCATTCATAAAACTTATGTTCCTAATGAACTTTCATATATAAATTATTTTATAATGTTAGTTTTATTACATTGTTTTGTATTTTTTAGATTTCGGGACATTTTTGTTTGATGTGTTACACTCATGGAAAATCTAAGACATATAACTTTGTATCTTCGTTGTCTGATTGATGACGAAACGGCCTGTCAAGGACTGGATCTTTTTCAAAATAAATTAGGACATTGTTACTGGAATGTACCTTTCTATTGTTTATTTATACATACTCTGAAGTTAAAGAATTAACATATATTGAGCTTAAAATTTGAATGCCCGACTATTAATAATAAATGCACACACAAACGTATATATATATATGTGTGTGTGTGTGTGTGTGTGTGTGTGTGTGTGTGTGTGTGTGTGTGTGTGTGGTTGTGTGGTTGTATTTCTCACATCAATATGTTAGGTAGTTGGTTCTGGCTGAAAGATTGTTATTATGATCGTTATTGATATTGTAAAACCGAATGTTAGAAAGAAGGTATGAAGACGAACGTTATTTTTTTAGATTAAAAAATATTTGTTTAGAAATTAAAATAAATGTTAGCTTTCATAGCTACACAAACAGGAATGTTAGCTATATAGACTAGTATGTGTGACAAAGGGGGATCATCCGATTTGTGGCTTTGGTCACACAGAGTTAATGGCATAACGAGTAGTTTGCGAGACAAGTAGAAGTTAGTCAAGAGTTGGCAGTTAGAACTGAAAGTAGACAGAGGTAAAAAGACAATCCACTAACTGAAATGGCTTCGAGCAGGAGAAACTGTCGGAAAATGTCGATAGTAAAAATCTAAGACCAACGTACAGCTTTACAATGGGGAAACATCGGTAAATAAAACTGCTGTAAATACAACCAAGAATTTGGATCGTATGAATCTTCATTTGCAGCTTTTGCAAGGATTGGTCAAATCAAGATCAACCGAGACGAATAAGATATTTTGTATTTTTAAAATTTCAGGACATTTTTTTTTCTTATGAGTTTCACTCATAAGAAAATCCAAAACATACCTCTGTATCTTGGTTTGTTACACCTCCCGCTATAAAGATAACTGTATACCGATGTTACACCTCCTGCTATAAAGATAACTGTATAATCCCCCTATTATTGTAAAGATCGTCTGTTATAAATATTACATGTACTGTTTATATACTCGTCATTAGACGATCACATATACGCTTCAAATACATATCACTCAACATCTTAGAGATAATTAAATATATCACACGTAAAACAGAAACTAAACCCATTCGTATATACTTGTAAGTTTCTGGGCTTGACCTTTACTCCTGAACTGAAATAGAGCACGTACATCAAATCCCTTGCCAAGATCGCTGGAAAAATAGTGGGGTCCATCTATCGATCCAGTAGATATCTCACTGCTGAGGCAATTTTAAACCTATATAAGAGACAGGTACGTCCATGAATGGAGTACTGTTGCCACATCTGGGCAGGAGCTGCTAGGAAAAAACTGACAGAGATCAAAATAGACTTCGTTACCTAGTAAGGGATGTCCTTTTCTCTTCCCTGCAATCTCTTTCTCACAGAAGAGACGTTGCAAGCCTGTCTCGGCTTTATCGTTATTTTTATGGCAAGTACTCGTCTCAGTTCCAATCTATGCAACCGCCAAATTTTCACGAGAAACATTCGTCTAGCTAAAAGCTCTATTAATAAATTCCCCTACTCTGTATCTGTGCCTAAACCTAAACGTAGATTGCATGAAGAAATATTCATTCTTAGAACGGCACGCCCGTGGAACTGTCTTCTGTTTGCCTGCTTTCCAGCTGACTACAATATGGCCGGCTTCAAGTCCAATGCAAACAAGTTCTTGATGAGTCGTTCCACTTAAGTTAACAAATTTACCGAATCTCCACTACTAACGATTACTAGGATTCTGATACTGTACACTCTCTAACCCTTATCCTCGAGTGGCCTCTCGGCCTTGATAAGTGGTAACTCCTATGTAAAAATATATATATGAACACATTATATAGAATATATTACAAACATAACTTTGATAATTACACATTGAATTATTATTTGTATTTACTGCTAATCGGATATTTGTTGAAATAAAACATGCAGCAGTGCAAAACATGATGATTTTTTTTAATATTAATTTAATGACGAAATTAAATCCTGCAAAATGTATTCAGGTTTCTTCATAAAAAAAAATAAAGCGTTTTACTTTCTGTTAATAGTTGAAAACAAATATTGAACTACTTTGTAGCCCTTGGAAATGTTAAACGAATTTGGAAACATCTAATCTGCTGAATAGAAAGTAATTCTAGCTGTAAAATCCTTAAAAAGATCTCTAATCTAGTAAGAGATCAAAAGTTTTTAAATTTATAAAAACATTTTCAAAAGACATTACCTTAAAAATTAGTTTTACAACAATTTCGTTTAATTAATAATCTAGCAACCTAACAATACCGCTATGATTGAATCTAACTTTCAAAATCATGTGAAAAATATTTCACGAAGGAAATCACAGCATCAAATAATCTGAAAATATTGATATGCCGTAAAACAAACGAAACAGTGTTCAAATTAGTTCAATCTTAGCAGGTGGCCACAATTAAACCATATGGTGACTTGTCTTTTACCATTCCGTTGCATCAAGCATCATATCCTTTTGAAAAACTTTGAGATTGAAGATTTTGAACTTTATAGATACACTAGCATAGGTGCCCGGCGTTGCCCGGATGTTTGGGGGTGTATGCTTAGCAAAAAAAAAAAAGAAAAAAAAAGGTCAATTTTTTAAACTTTGACCCCTTAACATTTATTGTTTGGGACTCAAATTGAGTTATTAAGTTAGATCCATGTCCAAGGAACTTATATCTTAAATTTCAAGTGTTTATACCCCAAATTGTCGGAGGAGTTTGGTAGAGTTCTCAAAGGTCAAATCGTTGAACTTTGATCCTTTAACAGCCAAATTTCTGGCCCAAAACCAATCACGTAGATTTTCCCAAATCTCAGTACACTGTATATTAAATTTCGAATCTGTAGACTAAAATTTAACAGAGTTATTGGAAGGAAAATGTACACAGACACACAGACAGACACACAGACACGTTCACTTTTATAGATATATAGATTTTCAAAAGACATTGCCTCAACAAAATTAGTTTTACAAGAATTCCGTTTAATTGATAATCTAGCAACCTAACGATACCGCCATAATTAAATCTGACTTTCAAACTCTTGTGAAAAATATTATTTCATAAAGGAAATCAACGGTGCGATTTAAAACATCGTTTTCTACAGGTATTGCTTTAGCGTCTAAAGCGATTGATATGATGTAAAGCAGACAAATAAAACCATGTCAAAACTATTTAAATCCTAGCAATTGCCCATAATTAAACCCTATGCTGTGATGTTTCTTTGCCATTCCGTTGCATCCAGCATCATATTTCTTTGAGAAACATGGAGATTTTGATAATATTTACATAAACATTCATAAAATAGACATTTCTTAAATCATATGATGCAGAGATGTATTCACTTTTAGCGGACGGTAATCTTCATTTTTATAGTTGTTGTTGTTGTTGTTTTACGACGTTTCAGCCAACGAATTCTCTGGCGTTTTTCAGGTAATTAACCGCGAAGGGGTAGGAATGCTGAGTCTTGGAACTGCATCCCCAGTAATTACCGCCTTCTATATTGTGGTTGTCCCATCGTGACGCAGTAGATAGAGATGTTGAGTCGCTACGCTTTTAAGTGAGCATTTTCTGAAGATGGTGGTTTCAATCCTACACAAAGCAGGTTAGAGGATTAGGTGGCCAAAATGTGATGAGACAACAACAACAACAATTGAGGCCAGTAATTATTGTGAGGTACAGTTACAAGACAGACTCAGTATTCCTATTCCGTCGCGGTTAGCTATCTGAAGAGGGTCACATGCTAAGTTGGTCGAAACGTGGTGAAGCAACAACTATGGAGATGAGGATAACAGTCGGCAAAAAATGAATACTCAAATTACGAAACCTTATCTCAAAGGATTCCAATAAAAAAAAAAGAATAATATATGAGATAAACTGCTTCTGACATTCAAGAAATGTATCGGTCTTAAACTGTTTAACACCCGATTTATATTTTGGATATTTGCCTTTTTTAATTCTCTATACACTCATCGAGGGAATGCGGGCAAGTATCTTTTAAAGACAAAGAATTAAA
>NC_136484.1:62956047-62986047 GCF_053919585.1 Euprymna scolopes | reverse complement strand
TATATACATTATATATATATACATTATATATATATACATTATATATATATATACATTATATATATACATTATATATATATACATTATATATATACACATTATATATATACATTATATATATACATTATATATATACATTATATATATATATACATTATATATATATATACATTATATATACATATATATACATATATATATACATATATATACACACGCATGTGTATGTGCATATATAGGTTATTATAATATGAATATATATATTTCTCTCTCTATATATATATATTATACATTAATATATATATGCTGTATATAGATATATACATATATGTATTGTATGTACACACACATTATATATATACATATAAATTGTATATACACACATTTTATATATATATATATATATAAATAAATTCTATATACACACACATTTTATATTTATATATATATACATTATATATATACATATATATACACACGCATGTGTATGTGCATATATAAATAAATTCTATATACACACACATTTTATATTTATATATATATATATGTATATGTATATATATATATATATATAACTTTCGCTACACCGATGAAGACTGAAGAATCGGTCGAAAATATGTACTTATAAAAAAGTTTTTTTTTTGTTTTTTTTTCATAATAATATGTTGTATTCCTGCACGTCATCAATTGGGAACGAATAAAGAAAAGTTATAAGCTTTTATACTTTTCGTATTCTTTTGTATACATTGCCATATATATATATATATATATATATATATATATATATATATATATATATTTATATATATATATATATATATATATATATATTTAACTCGCGGCCGCCCACCATTGCCCGGTCGTAAAATACGCTTAAATATGATATTTTGATTAATGCAGATTTCGTATTTATTATTATATTATATTGGACCCAATATGTAGTAATGGTTTAAGAGTTTAAAAAATGTCTGGCATGCCACCACCGAGAATCGATACTAAAACGTTCAATTTACGATTTACTTTTTCCTTTGACATTTATGCCTGAACTGTGGAAGACATGCTTGCGGCAAAGTTAAAAATTAAAACGTGAAGCATTAGCTATTAAGTTACGCATGCCGTCGTCCAACCTTCACAGAAAAAATGCATTTTTTTTAAATTATTTATAACACTTTTGTACCGATTTTCCTGGCTAAAACCCGAATATAAAGTTTCGCATGGGCTCGAATACTCTCTCTATATAAGTTTCATGGCTTAACACCAAAAGCGGGCAGGGGAGTTTGATAGGCAAAAATTTTAAAACAAATATATGTACGCATATATGATATATATATAGAAAGAGGTTGGTGTTTACCACAAACTTGTTACGCAAATATTAAGCAAATATAAATAATGTAGAATATCTGCATGAATATAATTACACGTAATAGTTAATTAAAGATGATCATCCCATTAGAAAACCGAAAAAACTAATAGGGAATTAATTCAAAGATCTTTCGCAGTTGAATGCAATTCCACGACTCATATAACAAAGTTGTACTTTTTAAAATAAATAAAACATTTTAATACGAATATCTGTACACAAAATACAGAATTATAGGACTACAGATATGCACATATATATTGTATATGCATATTTATATATATATTGTATGTAAACATACACATATATACATTATATATACACATATAGTATATACGTAAATACATATTGTATATACATATATACATATTGTATATACATACGTACATCTTGTATATACATAAATATATGCATACATATTGTATATATAGTTAACTATGTTAATTCTCTTACAAAATTAGTTAGGTTAAAGATGTGTATGTATGTCTACATATAAATATATATATATGTGTGTGTAAATTAATAATTTTGTTATTTAGTTCTAATAATTTTTCAGACAAATACCGTACAACTGTTTTTTAATTTGTTCTGAAGAAAATAGAATTAATTTAGTAAAAGATCTTAAAAAATTCAAAAAATTTTCCGGTCAACAATCTATCATCCATTTTATTAACATTATTTTAATTTCATTTCTTGTCTCAACGTGGCTCAGTAGATAGACTGATTTTAGTCATGACTAAAATTCAGGCATTAAACAATCTTCCTTACAACTATTATAGTTGCGAATGCAAACACTGTTGTCTTTTATATTTAAAAAAAAAATAAAAATAATATAAGATATATTCTAGTTTTAAATTTATACATTTTTATAATAAAGTCTGAATTTCTTCATTTTCCAACGGCTATTAATGATACATATCAGAGAATGATTTTTTTAAAAATTTATTTTTTATTTTTCTAAGAGTTTTTGATTAAAAAAAAAAAAGCATTTTCTTGGTTCTCTCCAGCAATGTTATTTGCTTTTAAATTTTCTCATGTTTTTCTTTCGTTTTAGTCAGAGCATATCACTCGAAAATATGCAACTAAACTTCCAATTACAGTTAAACAGATCTTTAACATTTGACACTGAAACAAAAGTGAAAGGCAGGAAGCGTACAACAAAAAAGGAAAGAAAACTATAAAACACATTACAAAAAGAATTCAAAATTTTCTTCTTCTTTAAGGAAAGAATGGATGCCTTAAAATCCTTATGGCTTTCTCACAGAGTTCTTCAGATTGCCACTGTGTCTTATACTTATTTGTCTTTAAATGTCTTTTAAATTTTTAGTTCGCATTTTTTTTTTACCTATTTCTAAAAATAGACGTATCTTTTGGAATTGAAGTCTTTCTTATGCTTGAAAGTAAAGGAATTTACAAAAACATATTCTTTAATTTTTAGAGGTTTTATTAATTCAAAGCGTGTTTGTTTCAAGCAAATTTGACAGATATCCAGATGTGCATAATTTGTGTGAACTATAAACGCATCCCATATAAATAGAAACGTACAGATGTACACAAATGCATGCGCACAGTACATAAAATATGACATGATGAAAATAAAGCGTGCACACTTACATGGAAACTGAGGTGCCTTCAATAAGTTTCCAGACTTTTTTTGTACAGGCATTTAAAATTATTGTACGCACTTTTAAATTCAGTATCTCATTGCTATACATCTTATTAGATGACTGATCAATTTTTTATGATTTCAGGTTCAAATGAACAGCAACAGCAAGAATGGAAAGTGTTCGACTGAGCTTCAATCTATGGTCCCCCCTCGCCAAACTTTCACAAGAAACACTCGTCTAGCTGTAAACACTATCAATAATTCCCCCCCACTCTTTATCTGTGCCTAAACCTAAACGTAGATTCCCTGAACAAAGCTTCTTTCTTAGAACTGCACGCCTGTTGATTTGTCTTCCGTTTTCCTGCTTTCCGGCTGACTACAATATGGTTGTGTTCAAGTCTAACGTAAATAAGTTCTTGATGAGCCGTTCCATATAAGTTATCAAATTTACCAAATTTTCATTACTAATGATTACTATATTGTCCAATTTCTACTGTACACTCTTTAACCCTTATCCTTGAGTGGCCTCTTGGCCTTGATAATGTGGTGATGCCTATGTAAAAAAAAAAGAAAATTAAAATACGTCCAACTAAGGTCTGATTGCTACAGCTGCTGACTTTAAGAAATACAATTTGGACGTAAAGTTTAGAAGAAAGATATGCAATAAAATTTTTCTTTACACTTGGAAAAAATGCGAGAGAAACGCATGGATTGCTTCAGACTGCTTTTGCACCATCTTGCATGAATCGAGTATCAGTATTTGAGTGACATAAGAGATTCAAGCAAGGCAGGGTGTCTGTGAGGGATGATGAGGGGTGTGGGAGGTGTAAGGAAGTCAGAACGCTAGAATTGATTTGTTAAATAAAGCATTTCATTGATAAGGAGCGCCGTGTGTCTATAGAGACAATAAGTGCACAGTTTGATGTCAGTGAGGGAACTGTACACACAATTATTTACGAGGAATGCAGAACATTTGTGCGAAGTTTGTCCCAAAGGTGCACAGAGAAGATCAGAAAGAGAGACGTTGTCATGACCAAGATGAACATCAAAACAGTTCCTCTCTTTCCCTGTAGTCCAAACCTTGCTCTCTGTGATGTTTTTTTTTTTAATTTTCATTAAGCAAAAGGAAAATCTTAGAGACAATTGGTGAGATGAAAAGGGTAGTGATGAGGCTCATTGACACGCTCACACAAGAGGAGTTCTATGGGGCCTTCCAGACAATGTTGGAACGGTACAACAAGTACATTGAAGCCGGATGAGATTACTTCGAAGGGAACTAGAGTTTTATGTGTAGACAATCAAGAAAAGTTTCCCTACGAAAAAAAGTATGGAAACTTATTGTAAATACCTCGCTGCTTAAAAGTCAACCAAATAGAAGCTTTTAAATCGACATAGAGGTTGGGTAGGTAATCATAATCTTAGTTAACAGTGAAAATTTAAAAAAAAAATTAAAATATCAAACCAAACACTAGGATATATTATTTATAAAATATTTATAACTAAAAAAGATGCTGAAGATTGATTAGGCCCATTATCCAATCGTAAGTTCTCAAAAACGTAATTCACGAAACTAAGAAACACCTGCTAAACGTAACAGTTAATATACGTGCTGTTTTCATAAATAGATATCTCTAATTCCCATTAGCAAGATGCTATTTTGAAATTTCATATAAATATTATTTTTTTAAATATATTTATAATTTTAGTAATTAGTAACTGATAAGTACGGCTGAGACAACAGCATATTCTTTTCATTCTTTTGACTCTTGAGTATATATCCAATCGTATATGTTTTTATATATACCGATGTGGTTCTCGGTTGATTGACCGCGTCTTACTGAGTCGGATATATACTTTAGAGTTAAAAGAATGAAAAGAATATTCTATTGTCACAGCACTGCTGAAAAAAATAAAAGGGATATATGAATTAAAAATAATTTTGAAACGAAAGCTAAATCAATTTTACTTTTAATTAAAATGAAAACTGAAAAGTATGTATCTAAGCCTTTCCCAATATAAAACATCTATTGACTTCTACACCTGAAGAACATCGAAGGTTACATCGACATAAACGTTATACAAATGATACTAAAGATGAGGAGAGAAGTTTGATTAATTCAAATAATACGAACTAGTTACCAGTGTAGTTGGCATTTCTCATGTATATTAAACTAATATTTATATTTCTCATGTATATTAAATTAATATTTATATTTCACATGTATATTAAACTAATATTTATATTTCTCATGTATATTAAAATAAATATTTATATTTCTTATGCATATTAAAATAAATATTTATATTTCACATGTATATTAAACTAATATTTATATTTCTCATGTATATTAAACTTATATTTATATTCCACATGTATATTAAACTAATATTTATATTTCACATGTATATTAAACTAATATTTATATTTTTCATGTATATTAAACTAATATTTATATTTCTCATGTATATTAAACTAATATTTATATTTATCATGCATATTAAAATAAATATTTATATTTCTCATGTATATTAAACTAAATATAAAATTTCTGAGTATGTATAATATTTGGATTATTCGGACTAGCCGATGTAACCACCGACCTCTTTCAGTTGTATTTTGTCGAACTTGGGAATTTGCACTACTATTACCAAATAGAAGTCTTACGTAACTCGCAATTGTATTTCTAGTAATACCCACACTAAAGATTGAACCTTCAATCGCCAGAAGTATGTCACTTACCGAGTACTTTATTTCTTACGTCGCGAAGAATATAATTGTGAATTATTTAAGACTTCTACCAAGTCATGACTGATCGAACAAGAGCATGCAACCTCCGTGGATTAGATAAAAGGTTTCCTTCGAAATTCAATACAAATTTCCGAGGTCAAGATTCACCTAAAGAAGCTCAAGGTTACATTGATGGAAAAGTCGTGAAAATAGCACTCATGATGAGAACCCTACTCCGAGGAATCCAAATGATATACATTCAATCTTGTTAATTCAACAAAAATATAGATTCAATCTTGTTAATTCAACAAAAAATGCGTTAGTATGTAAAATAACAAAACAAAACTTCCCCAAAACACCTTTTAAAAGCAGAATTCAATCGTTTGTAAGTTTATAATGTATTTTAAATTAATTAAAAAAATCACAAGCAACTATTTTTTTTCACTAACACCAAGAAAATATAAATTACAAAAAAAAAAAAAAAAGATCGAATAAATTTTATTTCACCTAAAGATTAGTCGCGACAGTAAGATTTTTTTTCAATTACTTCAATCGCCAGTCCGACACAAAGAATCCGGTATTTGTTCAGTGGTTATATCGACCAAAACATTGTGTAAATAACACTTCAGACGAAAACGGTAATACAATACAAATTATCAATCTTCATTTCGAAATTTAAGAAACAAAATTTCTGAACTTTGAATTCAAATTCAACACTCACCTTTAAAATTACTTTTATTGGTTTTCGGGTATGCTGAAAACAAATATCACATGTAGATGATCGTTGCTCCATTCGCTGGGACCTGTCAAAGCGATCACGAAATTCCGTTTGGAAATTCCCTCAATGCGCTCAAAAAGGCGAAATTTGCCTGAGGACCCTTCCTCAGTTATATTTTCATAGAACGATTAATGTTTCATCGATTTCGATCTTAAAACCTTTGCCTCCTATTGGGTCTTAGTTTTTTAACAAATTGTTGCAAACTTCCGAGCAGAAAGATCGCCAGTCAACAGCGGAACGGCTGGAAATGTATAAATTTTCCATTACCGTTTGTGATTCCACAAGTGGCTCCAAAAATGAACATTCCATATATGCGACACTGACACTGAAGAGCGTTTTCAGCAAATCTATTTCCCTGCGACCAACAATCAACAAATTTCTTTAAAATTGTGACATTAAAAGGTTGTCGACTATGCTGAAGACGAAAATCTCATTTAAAATTTGCAGAAATAAGTCGTTTGCGAGATATAAAGACTTGTATTATAGAATTTCTGATGTGCAGTTACACACAATGTCTGATACGCGTGCGCTGTAAACAAATCCGCGAGACCAAATTCACACATCAACCGATTTTTTCCAACTGAACAGTAACATCGCTTCATTCAAAATACCACTGACACTTTTTCCATATTTTTTTATCATAAGAATTTCATTTTTTTCTTCACTTTCTTATGTTTCATTTCAACACTCACTGACAATTGTGCATATTTTTTATCATAAAAATTCCATTTTTTTCTTCACTTATATTTCATTAAAAAAATCGCTGACATTTTTGCACAGTTCTACGTTATAAAAATCCAACATTGCTTTAATTCAAAATTTGTTTTATAAAATTGTATTTCTTACGCATTTTCTTGGTTTTCAAATATTTTTCTGTTCGGAAAAAATATTGTTTGTTACTTATTTGTCGCATTATTTGACCATGATGTATTAATACCCGGAGTCTATGGAAAGGTTAAATGTGATATTCGTTTTCAGCATACCTGAAAACCAATAAAATTCGTAATTTTTAAGGTGAGTGTTGAGTTTGAATGTTTTCTCTTTTTATTTATTTATTCTTGCGGACCTGAAATATTATTTAGTAACACATGCGAAATGGAAAGGGGATAGTATTTTGTAACTATTCTGTACTTTCAACTTACAAATATCGTAAAAATTGAATTCAATTTAGCAGGGTGGGGTAGGAAGCAATCTTTATATCTCAAATCACTTGTCGCTACAAAATTTAAATGAGATTTTCTTATTTAGCATAGTCGAAAACCTTTAAAATTCGTCATTTAAAAGAAAATTGTTCGGGTGGCCCGAAAGTATAAAATTTACCATTTTTTTCAGGGGCGGGGGCAGTCGCCAGTCTCAGAAAAGTGGATATATTCTGCTAGTGGGAAGGGGAGGACAGTCTCAGAAAAATACATTTTGTTTCCGCAAGGTGGCAGTGTCGGTCGTTGATAAATAGATTTGTTTATGGCGCGCGCACGCGCGTAACAAATGGCCGCCAAAGAATACAGTGCATAATACAGTTCTTTATATCTCAATAACTACTTCTCCCTGCAAAATTTCAATACGATTTTCGTAGTCAGCATAGTCGAACACTTTTAAATGTATTTATTTCAAAGAAAATTGTGGAGGTGGACCTAATGTAAAAAAATACCTTTCTTTACATTTTTTTTCAACAAAAGTTATAAAAAATTTTTTTTTGTAGTTTTTTATGTTCGCATATATTTTTTTTTCAAAGAAAAATTGAATTAAAATATTTTTTTATCAAAGCAAAACCGGGGGATTCCGAAGGAAATAATCCTGGCAAATATCTCTAATGGAGTTACTCCAGTCCGTCGTGTTATCTGTATCCTCTGTACATTTTTTTGTGGTGGCCATTTCGTGGGCCCACAAATAAATGAATTTTAGCATCTAAGGAATTTCTAATTTGGAGCGTGAAAAAATGTTCCAGTATGCAAGAAGGTCCACTGTCTTCATACTCCTACCAAAATACATAAATACTTTAAAAATTTAAAAAAAAAAAACAATTTTAACAAGATAATTTACGAAATCAAATGGTTTTAAACAAAAAAGTAAAAATATCCCTCTTCATTACCCCAAGAAAAATTACATAAATTACATAAGCACTTCAAAAATACAAAAGAAAACCCCAAAAAACAAACAAAAAAACAATTTGAACAAAAAAATTCGTTTTTTTTTTTCTTGCTAGCAGTTTTCAACAGCTGTTGGTCGCGTCCGCGATCACTGCTCGGCTTTTTCCATCGGTTCTCGTCAGAAATCGGTGGCGCCCGCACCAATGTAAAAAAAAAAATCCGAGTCAAAACATGCATAAGTACCCTTTCCTCTTTTCTTTATCTCTTTCTCTATACATCTTTCCCCTTTCCCCTTGCTTCTGTTACGGTCAAAATACATTGTGATGTCATAATAGAAGGTCTTTTTTCCTCCATCACATTATTCCATCCTTCTCACCACTCTTCTTATTATAAACTTTTCCTCCCACTATCTAAAACAATCGTGTACGGATGATGTGCAGACGATGACAATAAAAAAATAAAAATAAATAAATAAATAAAATAAAATTATTTGTATAAAATTTTGTCACTGGCCATGCATGCGAGTTCCGAATATTTAAAAAAAATAAAAATAAATAAATTAAAAAAAAATAATAATAATAAAATAAAGACATATCTAAGGAAAGCAATGTTATTGCGAATTGCTGTTATTCCGGTCACCTGTCTATACTGGCTTTGAGAGGTTTTCCATAAAAACTTAGCCTAAATAATATGTAGCTGTAACATGTGTGCACATATGTAGCAGAAACTATTTTTTATAAATAAAACAATTTTTTTTATGTACTAAATATATATAATGCACCGGCATATGGATGCAATAAAGATATATAGGATTGTTTATCCAATTCTAATGCCGGAAATAAAGAAGGGCTCCCTCAGTCTTTGGCAGACTATGGTTACCCACGAAGGGGTGCCTGTGCGTGAAAGTCTTATTGACAGGAGGTGCGCAATCTCCAACCCCACCTCTCCTGCGTCGACATTGTTAAATACCCGTGGTAAGTGAAGTGTACAAGACGACTAGAAACAAATGCCGAGATAAGCGGAGAGCCCATACAGCGCCTAGAAATGATCACCCATCTGGTACTAACCAGACTCACCGTTGCTTAACTTCGGTGATCTGACGAGAACCGATGTGTCAGCGTGATTATCCCGGGAATACTGTATAATTTAATATATAAAAGGCTATGTGTCTGTTTGTCTGTCTCTATATTTTCAAACTTTATCTCTTCCTAAATTAAAAGTCGCAGAGAGGTGCTAGGGGCCTCAAATGATTGGATTTTTTATAGACCGTTCTTTTATGGGTCTTTTGCTGGTTAAAATAGGGTTAAGAGGTAAAAATGGGTTCAAATTGAAATAAACGTTATACATTTTGTACATTCATCTTAGTTTATTTTTAATTTTTAATCAGTTCATATGCGTGTCACGTTGGTACAGTGGTAACGTCACCAGCTTTGAATGCTACAGATTTGGTTTCGGTTTAGATTCTAGCTGTTTGTACCCAAATACCTTTTTTTTTTAACTTTTGAAGTCACGACTCTATAATTATATATACGAAATCTGGATAAATACAAATATCATATTTAAGCATTATTTACGACCGGGCAAAGCCGGGCGCCTCTCAGCTAGTACTGTATAATGAAATATATACTTTACTTTCTTAAAAATCTGTACAAAAGTCCGATACGTCCTCTGATAGAGTTTGGTTGCCATATCTGGGGCGATGTCACTCAGAACACTGTTTCTTGTCGTGACAGATAACAAAATCGACTTTGAATTCTAGTATTCTCTTCCCCTTCCCTACAACCCTTTTTTCACAGAAAAGACGTTGCTAATCTCCTTCTATTCTCTTCTTACTTCCATGAAAGATGCTTGACTGAGCCCCAAACCTAGATTCTACTTTGGCAGAAATCCACTGCAATAACTCGCCTTTCTACAAAAAAATATAAATTAAAAAAAAAAAATAAAAATAAATGAATACTTTGGATTTCTATGGACAAATTTTTTTTTTTTTTACAAGAGCTTTCCGGCTGTGGAACACAACATTGAAGGCAGGCTTCCCTGCTGATTACAGCATAGTCGTCAACAAATTCTCGTTATAAACCGTCCCATAAGTAATCAAACAGAATTCATTACCATTGATCAATATTAGTACTCCGATAGTGTTCCTCATCTCTCCTTCCTCACTAAAAAGACGTTTCTAGCCTTTATCCTATTATTATTATTTTCATAGTAGACTAGCGAGAGCAGTGGAAATTCCACAGCGGCATCTTCCATACGTAATATATTGCTTCTGGGTATTCTGTGGGCGTTCAGCATGGATGGACACCCTGCGCTACTATTGTAGCCCTTTTATTTAAACCGTAAATGTATTTATCTAAGCAATCTGGTTAATGTAGTGTCAGAATATATTAGGTTATTAGGGTTTATTTCCAATATCTTTATAGGAGCATGTGACATATTTCCATTGTATTGACACGAACGGAACCCTTACAATATCATTATATCAATTTTAGACAGAACAGGTACTACCCTTCGATCCTATCCAGAAGACCAAAAAGGTATATTTTAGTTTCACCTACAGCCCAAAAGAAACATCATTTTTAAATTTTAATTTATTCTTTTTTTTTTACATTGCGTCCTCGGTGATCGGGAGATCCTATTTATTAAAAAGGAGGATAGTATGGGATAACATACTACAAACATTAAATTAGCGTATCTATATACTCAATTAATGTCCGTAGTATGTCATCACTAGGGGTATGACAACAGCATATTCTTTTCATTGTTTTGACTCTCGAGTATATATCCGACACAGTTAAACATAATGATTCAACCGAGAACCACTTCACTCTACACAAAAAAAATACATATAAGATATCAATGGATATATACCTGAGAACTAGGAAAATTTTATGCTGTTGTAATAGCCCTAGTTATCACCTTCTATCTTTATTCTTGATAAATAGAATCTCCCGATCGAATGATTTATAATCTGAAAACTGTGACACACGTACGTATTTATGATAAAGATATTACTTAATATATAGATTATTTTAATAGTAGATGCATATTTAGCTTAAATCTGTGTCCTCCCCTGTAAACCATTCATAGCAAAACTCACGTAACTACATATACTGCAATAATTCCACTTTCTTCCCCTGTGTACCTAAGTTTCTTTAAAGAATAATAATAATAGATAGATATTGTACCCAATATATACTAGTAATTTCAAAAGTTTTTAAAAAAATATGACTTAGGTGCAATCAGCTAGAATCGAAATCAAAACAAAAAATGTCTCAACCTTAGTCGTTAAGCTTGAAAAGTTTCCTAGAAATGACGTCATAACATTAAGATTTGGGACGGTAACAAGCAAAGCTAGAGTAGATAGAAGCAAGCAAGCAAGGACGCCCGGACGGTCCACAGAGTTTTTTTTTTAATTATTACTATTTTCAATCCTTTTATAATATTCTTCATCATTAAACTGACAATCTATTTATCTTATTAACACTTATACTTTAGTGATGACGAAGGAGTAGAAATGGCTGCATTCATAAGTCATAAAATTTTCTCCGTTCCACTTAGTGTCCTCTCATTATACAAGTCATCATTCATTTGACAATCCAATCAATACATTAACTATTGTCCTCGAGTGACTTTCTGGCCTTGATAAGTGGTAACGGAATATTATAAGAGTGGGAGGTGACAGTAGTCTAGTGATTAACGACACGGACTGACAACCTGTGTTCCAAGTTCGAATGCAGTTCATTTAAGAAAAATCACTTTCATTGAGGATGTTGGTCCCTCTTGTAAGTATCCGATGATTTTTTAAAAAGAATTCTAACTTGACAATTATCAGGGAAACCAATGCAAACAATCGAATCTTTGGATCCATACAATATGGTGATGATTATAAAAATATATTCTTAGATATGATACAAAATCCCTAAAACATTAGATTACTAAAGCAAAAAAAATTGTTAAAAAAAAAAAAAAAAGATAAATTATAATTGTCTTTCTCCATAAATTTATGGGTTTATAGTTTATAAAAATAAGAAAAAAAAAAAAAACGGAGGAAAATGAAGCGTTTCGACACTGGAAACCGATATTGAAATTTGGGCCTAAGTAAAATAAACTTATTTTCTCAGCACCTTCTCAAAAAAAGAAAAGAACTGTCAAACCAATAACTTTTTTGGGTTTCTTTTTGATTTCTTTTCCATTTACTAATTTTGAGAAAGTTGTGGGGTTCTTGGGATTGCAGTCATAAAACAGAACTCTCTGATAGTTATTGTTCAACTATGAAAAAGTGAGGCAGCCTTTTTTTTTACTGGAAACAGAATCAATCTCTAATGAATGATGATGGAATTTGTCAACATTGACCGACCCCCCCCCACCCTCCAAAAATCAAAAAAACAAAAACAAAACAATAAAGATTAAATGAAGTTAAATGATTAAGCCATCTGCATTACCAATTATTTGTTTCAGTTCATACAAACACACACACATACACATATATATATATTTGTATATTTTGGTAGCAAGTCATTATTCAAGCACATCTGATTGAACACGACAGAGTTATTCTTTTTTTTCTATTTTTTTTGTTCTGGATATCTTTTCGATTCGCCGAGCGGTCTTTTTTTTATTTCAGTCGGCATCTTGTACAAAATGGCGCCCAAACGTTGTTGCTCAGCCATATTTTACTCAAGCGGTGCATTCGATTATCATCAGGAGCGGTTGTTGTTATTTTCTTTTTATTTTCCTTAGTATATTTTAAATAAAACTATAAATACACTAAGTGTATATACCATGCACTGGATAAGACTGGGGAGGGGAGCGTAGTAGCCCTAAATATATCAAAAGCTTTTGACAGGGTATGGTCTTCTCATGAAAATCAAATCCTATGGTATTACTGCATGGGTACTTGACTTAAATCCTTCTTAAATAAGAGAAGAATCGAAGTTGTCCTTGATGATTGTTCATCCAAACAATATGATATAAATGCGAGTGTACCTCAGGCACCGATCCATGGACTTTTATTATTCCTGATATTAATAAATGATCTCCCTGATAAAATACTCTCTGAGATGAGCATATTTGCCGACGACACCATGCTCTATAACAGACATGAGGGGAAAAAAGAATGAACACATATCCAAAGTAATGGTGGAAACCCTAAAGGAAGACCTCCAGTCTGTAGTGGAATGGGGCCAAAATGGATGATAACGTTCAACGCTGCCAAGACTAAGCTCGTTTCCTTTTATAATTAAAAGGAACCTTCTCAACGACCAATAACTAAGGCTAAAGATACATTACCCGAAAGTACTTCATTCAAACTCCTCGACGTAACACTTCACAGGGAACATGAATTAGAATAGATACATCGAGAGCATTGCAAAGGCTGTCGTGAGAGAGGGTGGGCTCTCTCTATTGTGCAAGAAAATTACTTACACCTGAAATTTCTGTATCCTGTATTTCTATAAGGCCACCATTCGCCCATGTATGTATGAAGTACTGTTGGCACATTTGGGCTGGTGCATCTGCTACCAGTCTTTCACTTTCAGGGTTCAAAAGAATGTCGCCAACCTGATAGGTCCTGAACTGTCATCTAAGCTTTAACCTCTGTCCTATCGACGAAATATTGCATCTCTGCCTGTTTTACAAGTATTTTAATAGTGAATGCTCTGATGAACTACATGCTCTTGTACCCCCTCAATGTAAATACTTCTGACAAACCCGACAAGCAGCAAATGTTACAGGAAAAAGGGCTGTCCCTTTTTCTTTAAATAAGAACAACATTAGATAAGTGGAAAATGAGATTAGGATAAGCCGAGATTCGAACCTTGTAAGCAAGGTTCAGAAATAAATTCAGAAATTGGAATGTTAGATATTGTTTGTATTGTAAAAAGAATTTGATTGTTCGTTCTTTTATGAAAACTGAATTTAAAATGACAAAAAAAGAATGAGCAATACAAATTAAAAATATATTGTAAGAAAATAGATTAGGTTAAAAATAGGTTAGTTGAGGATACTTTGTTGTCGAAAGCGTGTTTGGAACGTGTGCTTAGCCACGTGAGTTGATCACGTTTTGGAACCACATATCTGACGTCATAGCAAAAAGGGAATTCTCAATATAGGAGCTAGTTTTTAGTCAGATCAAAGGCAGTCAACCAGACAGGTTCGAACAGTCAGCAAAGGCAGTCGAAAAGAGTTGACATGATCAGAGGAGCGAACAGAGAACGTGTAACCATGTAGATACGAATTTGAGTTCTTGACGTCATCATTATGACCGGTCAAATAAAATGAAGAATCACCATCGATATTTGTAACTGTTTGTCCTCGTGTCGTCTTTCAACAACTGAAAGGTAAATGAGTTTTGTCTATCACAATCTATAATGAACTTTGTATAACACCCTTCCAAGTAATGTGTCCCTCTCCTCCATCATAAGTAATGATTCTCCGCTCTGATGTAAAAGAACTAATCACTGTCTCTCCTCGCTAATATATGTTATAAGAATCCACAGAACTGTAATATGTGTAAATGTCTTTAGTACTCACATATACATACACACATACATATAGATATATATGCACATATATATTAAATATATACACACATACACACGTATATACAGACACACGCATATTTACATACACACACAAGTTCTACAGGAATTATTTTGTCTACAAAAGTATATAACTTTAAAATAAAGCTTTTTGAAAGACTTTTCTTTCTTGAAAAGCAGATTTCTCATTTCCCGCGGGCATCGGTCAGCCAGATTCGTGTTCTATTTGATTGGCTCAGCATCTTTTTGTGCCATTGCTTTGCCAGCATAAAGTCAATATAAATCAAAGATAAAAAAGAATGTATATTTATTATCGCAATGGATTAGATCTTTCTCTGTCTCATACATTTTTCCCTTGTGACCTTTCAAGGCCTAAACGAAGAAGTCTCATAAAAAAAAACACCCTGCCGAGTTTGCTGCTCCCTCTCACCGATTTTCCTTTAAGCTGTGCAACTTTTTTTCTACCCTTGACAATTAATCTTGCAATACTTTCTTCCTGTTTTTTTTTTTTCTTAATTTTTTTTTTATCTTTAATCTGTCCATAACTTTTCTTATTGATTTTATATCGTTATATCTTTTTGATTTCTTGGCTTACATTTCAGCAGTGGCTTGTTGGAAGGGTCGCAAGGTTTGACGAGGGTGAATTATGGTGGTTCGGCGGGGGAGAAGGTAGACAGGAGGATTTTGTGTTTCAACATTACCATATTATTTTTGCAAAAGCCATGTAAACACAATTCTTAAATCATTACCTAAGGCAATACTTTAAAAGATATAAGAGGACAATGCGCTCTCAGAGAGGAAGAAATTAGTCAAAGATAAATATCATTAGTATGAGGGTCGTTCCAAAAGTAAAGCCTGTTATTTTTTTACTCAGAAAGTTAAAGAGCTACCAAGACGGGAGCGATACCATAAAAACGAGCAACCTTTGTGCTGAAGACTTTAATTTTTACACTGTCACCACCATTCTCAATGCACTTTTGCTAGGAATTCACTGACACAGCTCTGCTTCTGACACACGTCCATGACAGGGATTGCTTTCTTAGAGTCTCATACCGTCAATATCTTCAATAGAGGGAATGCATAAGTTCAGTCATCATAAGAATGCAATTTGCAATCCCCTTTTGATTTGTTCGGGCGGAATAAAACAAAGGAGATATTACTTTTGGAACGCCCCATATATTATTATTCACTAACTAGGAGGTTTCGCACAGGTTAACATAAAAAAAAATTCCCTTTAAAAACAATCTGTGGTGTTCCCTTGGGTCTGAGTGACAAAAGTTCTCACCGAATTTTTGTTGGGTATGTTAGCTCGCTATTGATTCGCAAAGTTTGTTACTTGAAACGACTTTAAAATAGTAAGCATTTCATACATGATTTTGTTGTAAACACAAGACATTTTTTTTATCAACAATTTTCCTATTCCTTATATCATTCAAACACGTGTGTTAACATATGCTTAAGTGGCAGTTTTAGTCACTCAATTTGCGACCAAATTTCAAACAGTTACAAATGGAAGACCACTGATTGAGATTTTCGGACTAACTTCCTCATCTTGGTTGTTATAGTCACAACGTTTCGGCCGTTTTGCGCTCCGGCCTTCATCAGGTGTTTTGTATGGAACTGGGGAACCGTTTGTTAGGAGTCTCGAATCCAGTGACATATGGCCGAGTGGTCCTAAACGTTGTATCAAAGTTTACAGTTACCCAAAGGTGCTAAGTTCAATCCTGAACGAAGGCAGTGAAAAGTCACATTCAAAACAGAGAATCAGGAACTATGTCCCAGAGCCTAGCTGGAATCCGAACGCGGTACCCCCGTAATAATAATAAAGGGTTGGGTTCGAGACTCCTAACAAACACCTAATGAAGGCCGGAGGACAAAACGGCCGAAAACGTTGTGACTATAACAACGAAGATGAGGAAGTCAGTCCGAAAATATCAATCAATGAAAACACCTCATCTCAAAAATACAGACAATTATTAACAGAAGATAACCTTCTCAGCTGCATTATATAAAAAAAAATTAATTTTCGTTCAGTAAAACAAAAGTTATGATGAATGTAGTGGTGTTCAAAATCGTAAAAAAAAATGTAAGTAGGCGAGCGACGTTTTTTTTATGACTGGCTACCATAGCAACCACGTCTCTTCAGCGACTAATGTTATTACTAATTCACTGCTGTCGGGGAAAAGAGAAGTAGCAAGTGAAACAAACAGAATGAAAGAATGAACGAGAGATAATGGGGGGATTTTATTGAAGCAAATGAGTGCCATACATTGTTATTACATATGTGTATGTTATGTTTATGGGGGTCAGAAAATAAGACTGAAATTAAACAAAGAACAAGTGAATTTACTGGAAGCCTGGAAAAATCATGGATTACAATAGAAAAATGCGAGCATGAAAAGTAATATGGTTAAGCTTAAACATGGAAAAGTGAAGGACTATTTGTTAAAACGGGAAAAGAAAAGGACAAGGCATTCTAGTAAAAACTATAATAAATTTATAACTTTAAATATTGCAGCATAATTTTTATTTTTAAATAAAATTTAACAATATATGATAAATTCTTAGTGGAGAAACTATTTCCCAAATTGGAGCACATTGTTTTGAAATGAACGAATAAAACGAAGTCACAAGTGACAGAAAAATAGGCAGAACAATAGAAAAATAAACCAATGACGATACATAATAAAGACTAAAAAATCAATTGAAATAAAGGCTGAAGTTTTAACTAAGATTACTGATTCAATCTAATATATAAAGTAATGGCGATTTTTTTTCCACCGATAGCTTTCTTCCTACAAAATCAATATTTTGTTCTGGTTTATCAAAATATTTTTTTGGAGGGGGGGATGTGTAGGATGTTGTTAAGAAGATTAAAATGTAATGTGATTCTATTTTCTTTAAAAAATACTTTGTCCCAACCAGAATTATTTTTAATTTGTTTATATAGAGTTACTCCCTTTAATTGGAACAAATAAAATAATTTAAATGCAAAACAAATTATAAAAAGACGCATTACCGGGCAATGCCAGGTAGGTAGAGCTAGATCACCATAATGTCAATTATTGTCTCCGGGATAGCATGAGGATAAAATATAAAAATAGTATTTGTACTTCTTTTAATTTTTGAATTAAGTGAATGCAAATCTATTCAAGATTTGCTTTTTATTTACGACTATAAAAGGATTTAGCTTAATTTTTCATATATCCATATTTTCTGGTATATAAAAAGAATGAGAAAGTCACATTTTATTACTGTATGCATTTATATCTAATGTTTAATTTAAAAATTATACATTCTTGTCATATATGAGGTTTTCAATGTTCTTTGACATTTTTTCTTTGTACATATTTAATATTTATAATTCCATAAGCGGCTTTATCTGTCGGTTGGTTTCTCTATTTGAAGAAATCAATTTAAACTAAAAAAGAAATAAAATAATGCGTCTTAATCTCCTATTTTCCCTAGTTTTATTCATCCATTTCTCCCGTTTTTTTTTATTTCTTTGAATTAAGTATAACGAGGAAAAACGACGTTTCAATAAATTCAAATCACAGCTCACCGAAGAGATTCCTCACTATTGCAAATAGTCGTCAACTGACCTTTGGACGATAAAAAACAAAACCTTCCCATACAATTTTGGACTGATTCAATATAATTGTAAACGAGTTCTTGAACCATTTATTGAAGGTAGAGGATTAACTGTATCTATTTCGATTTTCTTTCACACTAATACATTTATTATTCAGGTCTAATTCTTTGCTTTCTTAGCTTTTTCAACAAAATTCATAATAAAAACAGAACTTAGGAAGATTGAATCTCAAATATATCCAAGATATTAGAATGTGTATACTAATCACAAAAAAAGAATATATATATATATATATATATATATATATATATATATAATGTGGGTATGTGTATATATATGTATGTCTGCATATATAAATAAATATGTATATATATATATATATATGTCTATACCAATATATGTATGTCTATACCAATATATGTATCTCTATATAAATATATGTATGTCTGTATAAATATATATATATATATGCATATATATATATGCATATATATATATATATATATATGCATATATATATATATATGCATATATATATACACACACATATATATATACACACATATATATGTGTGTGTATATACATATATATATATATATATATATATATATATATATATATATATATATTACACAATGTGAAAAGAAACAGGAATCTTAAGATATATCCGCATTTGCATACACAGAAAGCATTATACCATCAGTTGGATTTTATTTTTTCCCATCAATATCTTATCCCCCCACTTCTTTTTTCAACATATATTTTTAATTACATATATATTTGGATATGTGCATTCATTTCTTCCAAGTCATAAAAGTTTATGTGCAAACCTTTTGCCAAAAAATAGTTACAGGTCTTTCCTTAATATATTCGTTCAAAGATGATTTTTTGTATATTTTGTTAAAGACCATAAAATGTTAGTTATTTAATTTCTTTAATCTCTGTCTCTATCCTTTAAAATACCCTCAAAATATGTTGCATCTTAGCATAAAATGGACAGTAAATCTTATGTTTGAAAGACTTGTGAAAAAGTACAATATATTCTTGTATTGCGTGGATAATTCGAACTACTACTTTCATCTTGGTTGTTATTTTCACGACGTTTCAGGCTAGGGAATCTTTGAACTTCATCAGTTGCATTTTCGAACTTGGGAATCTTTATGTCAAAATCTGGAACGTATAACAACCAATATTACCTATTTACAATGCCTCCCCACGGGACAGAGTTAGACACCAGAGTCGTTTTCTTAACGCGGAGAAAAGGTACAAAAATAAAAAAAATTGTCTCAGTCGTGAAGGACTGCTCCTCCACCGAAAGAGAACAAGAAATGGAAGTGTAGCATTTGAAGAACAGATACTAACACACTAAACTAGCGAGACCTGTGGAAATTCCACATGGAATTCATTCATATGCCATATATTGATGTTGGCATTCTGTAGAGGTTCATTGTAAATGGAGACGCTCTGATATTATTGTACCTATTTACTATGCCTCCCCACGGGACAGAGTAAGACACCAGGGTCGTTTTTTTAACGTGGAGAAAAGGTACAAAAATAAAAATTGTCTCAGTCGTGAAGGATTTCTCCTCCACCGAAAGATAACAAAAAAATGAAGTGGAGCATCTGAAGAACAGATGGTATTCATTTGCTCCCCCACCGAGCAAATTAGGCACAAGGCCGATTTTAATGTGCGGAGTGAAGGGAGGGGGAAGGGAAAAAGGGGACCAGCTCCCGAGAGGTGGGAAATGGGAGCTGGTTAAAGGTCAGGCATGTGGGGTTGCCCCCACATCTGGTCTTTACTAGTCATAGCTTGCAGCATCTGAAGAACAGATGGTGTTTATTTGCTCCCCCACTGAGCAAATTAGGCACAAGGCCGTTTTTAATGTGAGGTAAAAACCAGCTCCCCTAAAAGGGGTCACTCTGGTTACCAAAAATAATAATTGTCCCAGTATAGAGGGTTTCCCCTCCATTGACTGGTACAAATTATCTTAAGTGCAGTATCTGCCGGAACAGATGGTGTTTATTTGCTCCCCCACTGAGCAAATTAGGCACAAGGCCGTTTTTAATGTGAGGTAAAAACCAGCTCCCCTAAAAGTAGGCAAAAAGGGGGCACTCTGGTTACCAAAAATAATAATTGTCCCAGTATAGAGGGGTTCCCCTCCATTGACTGGTACAAATTATCTTAAGTGCAGCATCTGCCGGAACAGATGGTATTTATTTGCTCCCCCACCGAGCAAATTAGGCACAAGGCCAATTTTTAATGTGAGGAGTGAAGGGAGGGGGAAGGGAAAAAGGGGACCAGCTCCCGAGAGGTGGGAAATGGGAGCTGGTTAAAGGTCAGGCATGTGGGGTTGCCCCCACATCTGGTCTTTGCTAGTCATAGCTAGTCATAGCTTGCAGTATCTGCCGGAACAGATACTACACTTTGATCTTGTCCAAAATCGCTCTGATATTATTGTAGCTCGTTTGTTAAAACTACAAAAGTATATATTTAAGCTAGTACAAACGCCCGGCGAAGCCTGGTCGTAAAGTACGCTTAAATGTGATATTTAAATTATTGCAGATTTCGTATATATTATTATAGAGTTAATGTTCTATCGATTTTTATAAATTATAAAGTTGCGATTATAAAAAATAAACAAAATATATCCATATGACTTGGGTGCATTAGCTTGAATCGAAACCGAAATAAAACTTATATATATATACATATATATATATATATATATAACTTGAGTTCCTTCAGCCATAATCAAACTTATGAAGAATTCTTAATAAAAATATTTATAAAAAAAATAGATGACTTAAGTGGACTCTGCTATAATCGAAACCGAAAACAAAACTTACGAAGAATGCTTGGTAAAATTATTTATGACAAGAAATGGAAGTGCATAACAATTAAACGACCCGGATGTAAAGGGCCTACTTGACAAGATTTCCAGCTACGATATAACTGGAAAGGTTTTCTCAATTATTAAATCATTTCTCTCTGATAGGTTTATAAGAGTAGTGGTTGATGGGCAGAAATCAGAGGCCCACAGTATTATTCTGGAGTCCCTCGGGGGTCCATCCTGGGCGCAACTCTCTTCCTGATCTATATCAATGATCTCCCAAAACATATACTTAAATTATTCGTTGACATCTATGCTGATGACACGACAATCTATGGCAACACATCAAAGGCCGTAAATGACAAAGCTCTCTCTGATTCTCTCTTCTCTGATCTTGAGCGTGTGGTACAGTGGGGGAAGAGGTGGCTGGTTACTTTTAATGCATCCAAAACCAAGCTCCTATCTTTACATCATCATCGTTCTGATCCAAATCTGGCATCAATTGAAATGAATGGCTATCGTCTTGGAGAGGCTCCATGTTTTGACAAGCTTCTGGCTTGATCTTTACTCCAGATCTGAAATAGAACATGTACATCAAGTCTGTTGCCAAGGTCGCTGGGAAGATGGTGGGATCATTCTACCGCTCCAGAAGATGTCTCATTTCTGATGCAGTTCTCTATCTGTATAAAAGCCAAGTACGTCCAAGGATGGAGTACTGCTGCTACATCTGGGCAGGAGCTGCTAAAAACAGCCGATCCTGCCTTGACAGAGTACAAAATAGACTTTGTAGCTTAGTGGGGAATAACTTTTTCTCTTCCCTGCAACCTCTCTCCCATAGAACAGACGTTGCGAGCCTGTCTTTGTTTTATTGTTATTTCCATGGCAAATGCTCGTCTGAACTCCAATATCTGGTCCCTCCTTGCCAATCTTTCACAATAAACACCAGTCTAGCTAAAACCACTGTCAGTAATTTTCCCCACTCTCTATCTGTGCCTAAATCAAAGTGTAGATTCCATGAGCAAAGTTTCTTTCTTAGAAGTGCACGACTGTGGAACTCTCTTCTGTTTGCCTGTTTCCCACATGACTACAACTTCGATGTCTTCAAGTCCAACATACACAAATTCCTGATGAACCGCCTCCTAAAGTAAGACACTTTATCAAATCTCCAATACTAACGATTACTACGATACTATCCCATTGATTACTGTACACACAATAACCCTTATCCCCAAGTGGCTTCCGGGCCTTCATAAGATGTGACCTCCGTGTAAAAAAATAAAAATAAAAAATAAAGATTATCAATCAATGTAAAAAAAATTCCTAAAAACCAACGCATATGTTACAAAATTATCGAGACTGATGTTGTATTCTATCTACAACGATCTTTTCAGAAGTTGTATTCCTGTTAGATTAAAAACTTATTGAGATATAAATGCGTCCAAGAAGTAGTGAGACTGAAGTCATATTTCATGTGCTAGAAAATGAAGAGGGAAGCTGCACTAAATATACACAATATCTGTTCAAAAAAGCACACAAACACTACATAAAATATATTAAAAAGATATTAAACAAAAGTTATATTCTATTTACACAATATATGTTGGAATCCTTCTACCGCTCCAGAAGATATCTCACTACTGATGCAATTCTCTATCTATATAAAAGCTAAGTACGTCCAAGGATGGAATACTGTTGCCATATCTGGGCAGGAGCTGCTAAAAACAGCCTATCCTGCCTTGATAGAGTACAAAATAGACTTCGTGGCTTAGTGGGGGATGCCTTTTTCTCTACCCTGCAACCTCTCTCCCACAGAAGAGACGTTGCGAGCCTATCCTTGTTTTATCGTTATTTCCATGGCAGGTTATCGTCTGAACTCCAATCTCTGGTCCCCCCCTCGCCAATCTTTCTCGAAAAACACCCATCTAGCTGAATCCATTGTGAAAAATTTCCCTCACTCTATATCTGTGCCTAAATCAAAACGCGGATTCCATGAACAAATCTTCTTTCTTAGAACTGCACGCCTGTGGAACTCTGTTCCGTCTGCCTGCTTCCCACCAGACTACAACTTGGATGTCTTCAAGTCCAACGTTAACAAATTCCTAATGAACCGCCCCCTTAAGTAAACACTTCATCAAATCTCCACACTAACGTAATTTACTTGCAATAACCCTTATCCCTGAGTGGCTTCCGGGCCTTGATAAGTGGTGATCACTGTGAAAAAAACAATGTTAAAAAAACTATTGAGATATTCTCTTTATTGATGGACTATATAACACTTACATACATCATAAGAGATTATTTTGTTGGTATTATAAATCATGAAATCTGGTTATTTTCTCCAACAAAGAATATTAATCGATGGACTATTTTGTTTGCACAACATTGTTCTGGTGATGATCAGATCCACTTTTGCTAACAAATATAGAACAGGTTAAAAACGAAAACGAAACCATTGATTTTGATACTCAAAATCTGATGGAAACCACACAAACTTGTAAATAGCATATCTCTATCTGTGTAGTAATATAAATGCAACTTTGTGGGTGGGTGTGTGAATTCGTTTCTTATAGACTCCGAAATGGCTGAACAGATTTTCTTTAAAATTTACAGTGTATACATCACTTTATAAAATTTATGTATAAGTCTGGAAGTGATTTTAGTAAAGTTTTGTCTCAGAATAACTCCGATAATTTAAACCGTTATTTTAATTTATCCATCCTCGGTAAAGCCATTTTGCCATGTCGTTGCTTAGCAACAATGATAGAACAACAGGCCGTGAAAATTCTACTGAGGGTAAGTTTATAGCATGTTTTTTATTTTCTTTTTCACTTTTTCTTTTTTCTTTTTCTTTTTTTTTGCATGACGTGGTCTGTAAGTTCAAACTCCGCACGTAAACTTCTTAATTTTTTTTTTTCATTAACTACAAAGAATTTGATAAAACTTGAAAATTTACGTGTTCTTTTGTTTGTTTATTTATTTATTTTTTGCATTACGTGGTCTGTAGGTTCAATCCCGGACGTAAATTTCTTAATGTTTTTTTTTTTTCATTAACTTTATTATATAAAATAATTTCATAAATAGTGCAATGAAGAATAACATATTTTGGACTAAGTTACTGCCTGGAGGCATGTGAAGCTTCCTTACATGAATTTCGATGACAATAAAAAATATAGGAATGTAAAATATTCGTTGATCCTTATTCAATCCCGATGCGGCATCAAAAGTTGAACATTCTGCATTATAAAGAAACGTAACTTGTCTACAACAGAAAAACTCAAAATATATGCTGATGACACCACGCTCTATAACAGACATGATAGGAAAACAAATGAACACATATCTAAAGAAATGGCAGAAACACTAGAGGATGACCTTCAATCTGTAGTGGAATGGGGATAAAAATGGATGGTCACATTCAATGCTGCCAAGACTAAACTTGTTTCCTTCAATAATTACAAGAAACCTTCTCTACCACCAATAGCAATGGCCAATGATTCTTTATCTGAAAATGCATCTTTTAAACTTCTCGGCCTTACGTTCACAGGAAACATGAGTTGTAACAATTACATTGAGAGCATTGCCAGGACCGCTGCGAAGAAGGTAGGTTCTCTCTACCGTGCTAGAAAGTATCCTGTACCTCTATAAGGTCACCATTAGCCCATGTATGGAGTATTGTTGTCATATTTGGGCTGGTGCATCTGCTACTAGTCTCTCGCTCCTAGACAAGGTTTAAAAGAGAGTCGCCAACCTGATAGGTCCTGAACTGTCATCTAAGCTTCAGCCTCTGTCCCATCAACGAAATGTAGCATCCCTCTGCCTGTTCTACAAGTACTTTAATGGTGAATGCTCCGACGAACTGCAAGCACTCGTAGCCCCTCGATGTAAATACCCCCGACAAACGTGACAAGCAGTTAAACCCCACTTCTTTACAGTAGAGATCCCTAGGTGTAAGAGAGCCTTCTACTCCAGTAGTTTCTTCCCCAGAACCGCTAGCCTTTGGAATTCCCTTCCGGGTTCTTGCTTCTCCAACTGTACTGTCATGCAGAAGTTCAAGTGTAACGTGAAGTGACATCTTGCTACCCAACTCCCCATATAGTATCCCCCTACATCAAAGTAGCAATGTGCCTTGTTTGGGGTGAAAATGTAATAAAAAATTTAAACAAAAAAAAAAATTCAAGTTATTTATTTACTAATCACTATCCTAAACATTTGGTCTGAAATATTCAGAATTTTCTCACAGTGCAGAATATATCCATAAACAACTTTACCCCGAAAAGATCAACATGCACCACAAGATCTCTAGAACATAAAGGTATTATTTCCTGACCCTTATTAGACTACCAGTCTGTGCCTGTATACACATGCAGTATACATATGCTCACAAAATAAAACAAAACGTAATTGGACATTACCCATTCCTGTTTTCCTCCACATTGGCAGATTTCTAAGTACGTGCACATATATCTCTCCCACTCTTTAAGCTCCTGATGTTTTTATCCTAATTTTTAGTAAGGAATCTATCATGCTTCTTATTCGTCTACAAGAAGGCTACCTCATATTCATTACTCTAATCCGTTCTCTCTCTTTCTTACCGATCTTTTTTCCTGTATTTCTTGACCCCCTCCTCCCAACTACATATTTGCACAAACAATTTTTTTTATAGTCCCTACATTTATCATATTTATCATACTTTTACATATATTATCACTAGGACTATGACAGCAGCATATTCTTTTCCTTGTTTTGATTCTCAGGTATATATCCATTGACATCTTATATGTTTTTTATGTAGAGTTATGTGGTTCCCGGTTGATGAATTGTGTCTGTGTTGGATATATTCTCGAGAGTCAAAACAATGAAAAGAATATGCTGTTGTCATAGCCCTAATTATCACATTACTTTTCATATTTACTTAATCTTTAATTTAACTTTATCTCTATTTCGTTCTCAGTTATTATTTATACATTTCTTATGCATTTGTTATTATTAATATTTATTATTTTAACTATTATTCTTGTCCTTGATACTTATTCACCTCTCCTTTGCAAACAGTTCCAGTAGCTCGCCAGTACACACATATTAGCCATTGAAATTTTATGAATATTTGTATATACTCAATCTTTTGTCGTTTGCCGGCTGACAGGAAAAAGATATAGCTCTGTTTCAATCCATCTGTGTCAATGTCATTAATTGAATTGTCAACCATATTCAACCATCAATTTGGCATAAAGCGCCCATTCTAAATTAACGGGCTATAATTTTTGCCCGTTTTTTAACGAGCAAAAAGTCTAATATATATATATATATATATATATATATATATATATATATATATATACACAAGGCTTCCTTCAGTCTTGACAGACTATGGATTCTCAGCTTAAGGGTGTCTGCGCGTGAAATTTTGGGGCAAGAGTTGCGCAATCTCCAACAACACCTCTCCTGATTCAACATTGTTGAATATCAGTGGCAAGTGGAGGTTCAGGACGACTGGAAACAATGCAGAGATAAGCGGAAAGCACATACAGCGCCTAGAATTTCCAAATGGTCACCCATCTGGTACGAGGCAGGCTCAACGTTGCTTAACTTCGGTGATCTGATGGGAACCGGTGTGTCAACATGATTATGCCATATATATAATGATTTAAACAAAATGTACGGAAATTTATCGAGAGCTCTTTCGTCAGGAGAAATCGATAACATACAAAACAATTTTGGCAAAAGGAGACAAGGAAAACGTTATTTCTCTTTGGAGAACTTTGACCCGTTTCTACCGTTTTTTTTTTTTCCTCGTTGTGCCAATTTTAGTTTTAGTCGGTTTTAAACGCAGTAATTTCAGATTAAATCTTTTTTTTAATCGTTTTTTTTTCTTATTTTGGCACATCCAAATTCCCCCGTAGTGCTCTTTAATTTCGCCAGTAATATTGTTTTTGCATGCTATCGCTTTCTCCTGACGAGATGATAGCAGAAAGAGCTCTCGAGAATTTTCCGTACATTTTATTTAAATCGTTATATAAATTTTTTACCTCGAAACATTTATATATATATATATATATATATATATATAGTCTTTGAAGTTTTTAACATTTGAAACTATACAAAAAATTATTTTTTATCATTCGTTAAAAAAAAAAAAAAAAATCTAGTCAGTAAGTCATTTAATCACCTGCAATCACTGCATCAACTCTCAAATTTACTATAATACCAATTTTTTTTATTTTTCAAGGGATCATCAGTTGTTTACCATGAAACACTGTTTATATATATATATATATATATATATATATATATATATATATATATATATAATTTCTTATTACATAGTTTTTATCGTGTATCTCAATCTTCTAAAATATTTTATACACACCAGTATTTTTATTAAGCTGATACGCAATGCGATTCATCCGAATAAAATTTTTATGAATGAATCACGTTTATTTTATGATTATTTTGTCTTTTTATAAAATAAAGAATGTCCCTATTATCCATTTTACTATCTTCGACCAAACATTATATTTACTGGTTGCAATTCCATCTTGCATTATTCCAATGATAATAGGGACAAAAAATATGTCTTGTCAATATCAATATTGCTGGATTCATTTTGCATGCGAAATAGTTTTGATTCGTTATTTTCAGTCTTTTTATTTCTTCTATCATTTAAGATGCACCCATCAAAACTATAAAAAGTTCTGTATCTCTATCAACTGATATATAATGTTCAAGGTTAAAACACTATTTTTGTTGATCTATTATATTTATGTTTTAAGTATGATTTTCGCTGGTACATCATGCTTGAATTTTAAATAGAATTATCCCTGATATATCAAGTCTAAATATTAAATAGCATTTTCGTTGGTATGTTATGCTTCAATTTTAAATATAATTTTCGCTGGTATATCATTCTTAAATTTAAAGTATCATTTTCGTTGGTGTTATATCAAGCGTACATTTTAAATAGCATTTTCCTTTGTATGTTCTGACTAAATTTTAAATAACATTTTTCGTTGGTATATCATGCATATATTTCATTTCAAATAGAATTTTCTTTGGTATATCAATATTAAATAGTATCCCTCTCTGTATATTTTTTTTTACAAAGGAGTCAAAACTTATCAAGACATGTAAGTCACTCGAGGATAAGGGGTAATGAGTGTACAGTAATCAATGGGAAATATAGTGATCGTTATTAGTGGAAATTTGGTAAATTGGATTACTTAAGGAGATGGCTCATCAAGAACTTGTTCACATTGGACTTGAAGACCACCATATTGTAGTCAGTTGGAAAGCAGGAAAACAGAACAGAATTCCACAGACATACAGTTCTAAAAAAGAAGCTTTGTTCATTCTGCCCATCAACTACTACTGTTAGGAACCTATCAGAGAGAAATGATTTAATAATTGAGAAGACATTTCCAGCTATGCCGTAGCTGGAGATTTTGTGGAGTTGACCCTTATGCCATACCCTATCAAATACCTTTGATATGTCAAGAGTAATTGCCCTAGAAAGGAAGCCTCTGTCAAGATATTCGCTAATCCTATGAGATATAATTATTAGCATATTTGCTGTATATTTAACAGAACGGAAAACATACTGCATGTCATTGAGGAGGTTATTTTTGCTGAGGTGGTTGACTATTTTTCTATTTAACACAGATTCCAGTAACTCATCGTACACAGGAGACTAATTGTTCTGTATTGAGAGAGAGAGAGAGAGAGAGAGAGAGAGAGAGAGAGAGAGAGAGAGAGAGAGAGAGAGATGACCGATCACCTGAATTTTAAAATACAGGATATACTGATGAGGTTTTCCAGGGTGTTGAGAAGCAATTCTCCTGAAGACAACGCTTAAACAGCTATGTAAGTATGAGAGCTAATTCTGGTTGAATCTTTTTGAGCACTATTATAGGAATGTCATCAGGGCTAGTTGCTTTACTGGAATCAAGGCTTTTGATTAGCTTAGCAACATCACACATATATTTCTATGTCGCATAGCATGTTTTCAGACACAGGAAGAATACGGGGCGGGGGGGGCTGATCTGATTTGGTAGAATTAGCTGGAAAGATTTTGGCAAACAGTTGTGTTTTGTCTGATGCTGACGATATTACCTCAAGTCCATTGTTAATGGTTGGGATAGAGCACACACTTCTATTTAGGACCCTATTTGTTATTTGCCAAAGTTGGTGGGAACCAAGCTGCTGCTCAGTTACTTTGGACTTGATGGACTGAGCATACAACTCTCTCGTGTTCTTTATTACTCTTTTACAGTAGTTGCTGGCAGTCCTGAAGGCAGTTTTTGTCTCAGTACATCTGTTACGTTGAAAGCAATGGAAATAGTGATTTTTGTGTGCAATGGCAGCAGCACATTCTGGAGAGAACCACGACTGACTGTTGGATTTTTTTCTGGAATTTCTTTGATGGTATGAAGCGGTCTATGCCTTCAATTAACTATTCCGTCAGGCCTGATACTATAGAGG